>NW_009731451.1:0-1874 GCF_000703405.1 Apaloderma vittatum | reverse complement strand
CCTGAGGAACCAGGAGCTCAAGGACAGCATTGGGAAAGTGTTTCAGAGATATTTCTCATTAAGAATAAATTGTCTCTTTCTCACCACGAATGACTCCTACAGTTTCCCTTTGCAGGCCTATACTTACTTTATCATTATCGTTTGCGTTATTTTCATTGTTACTTCGTGGTGCTCTGTTCCTAAATAAATGTCTGCACTTATCTCACTTCTTCAGATGGATAAACCTGTCCTGTCCCATATTTCAACCATGTAAAAATGTGTCCAACACTTCACTAATGCATAGCATCTCTTTAAGTAAATAAATTCTCTCCAAAACAGGTCCTCAGGATTGGATTTTCCTTCTTGAGCTAAGGTAAAACACAGAATCAAGGAATATCACTTCAAGGTGGAGTGTTGTTCCTCAGATTTCAATGAGAGGAGCTCATGGATATGTGTTTAGCTGTTAGACACCAAGACGTGTATTTCTGTCCTATGCATTTGTGTCTGGAGACAGTACACATGGTAAATGTTCACTGTGGTACATACCCAGGGACAATGGGTAGCTCCCCGGGCTCTGACCCTGGCAGGTGGCAGATTCCCTGCCCCAGCACACAGCCCCTGGCACTGCGAAGGGACCCTGTTTGCAAGGACAGCCCTGGACACCCCTGCCTTCACCCCCCTGTGCACACCCCCACAGCCACCCCGCGAGAAGACAGTCGGCATGGCCTGTGCCTTTGAGGGGCAACAGTGTAGCCCTGCTCTGGAGCGTATTTTCACAGGTTAAGGCTAGGTCAGTCACTAACATAAATAGATGCTCTCTAACCCCCTCTTTCCATCCCTAATGAGAAGGAAAAGGGAATGAGGCAGAGAGACTTATGGGTTAGGAAAGGAAAAACTAGAACAGCTTTAATGAAACAATAATGGAAATAATAGTGAAATGACAAAAGTAAAGAACTATATACAGCCATATACATAAGCCCAATATCGAACCTAAGTCCTTCCCCCGATAGCAATCACCACTGATGCTGCAGAGAAGGAGAACTGGGGAAGCCCCGGGCTCAGTGGTGGCAGGAGCTGGATACAGGGAGCTGGGTTTGGGAACTCAGGATCCAGATCAAAAGCAGGAGGTCAGATGGAGTCCTTCCTGGGCACCGACCATTGCAGAAAAGGGGCAAAGAAGGGCCAAAACTCTCCTGATCACTCAATTTATACTAAATATGATGTATATGGGATTGAATAATCTCATTGGTCACCTGTCCTGCCTATTACCTCCAGAGGTTCAACCTTTTACTTCCTTGTGACCCCTCTTACTACCCGGCACCCCCAGCGTGGCACACAAGAGCCAGCCATGGCCTTGGTCACTATAGAAATAAAAGAGCCTTTCTGCATCCCAGTCCCAGGCAGTGACTGTAAACATCAGGCGTTATCACTGTCAGTAGCAGACACTCTCTGCACAAACATGCTGCTGACTTCAGAAACTGCAGCCTTTCAAAAGAGACTAAACTGGAAAGTAAAAATCACTGAAGAGAAAAGGTGTTTTAACTAAAACCAAGGAACACATCCTCTTCCTCCTCCACAGCAGAGAATCTCTGAGAGCTGTACTTACAGATTGTATAGGCTGTGCGATGTGACAGCTTTAAGAGATTCCACCAGCATCTGCAGATGCAGTGACTTACAACCACAGAGATACTGGCTGTGAAAATTTCTCTTCACATCAGCTCTCAGCCTCATTCACCCCGGACTGCCTTTGACCTCTCCTTGTCTGGCTCCTCTTACCCTGGTGCCTGCAGGCAGTGCTCTCAGCCCTGCTGCATTGGGCACAGGAGCTGCTCCTTGGCAGAGCTGACTCTCGTGAGCCCTGCCTACTTGCCATCAGCTCCCTCCATCCCAGGAGC
>NW_009731450.1:0-33766 GCF_000703405.1 Apaloderma vittatum | reverse complement strand
CCACTAGACACAGGCTGCCGACTGGACTCTGTGCCATTGAGCACAACTCTCTGACTTCTTCCTTTCAACTAATTAGTGACCCACCTCACTACTCAGTCATCCAGACCACACTTCCTCAGTCTACCTATGAGGATGTTGTGGGAGACGGTGTAATTCTGCTAGAAGTAGGTTTTAAATCACTGTCTGAAAGAGCCTCTCCATTAATTATGGAGGGACCAGAGTGTAAGAAAAAAGGCACCAAAGAGACAATATTAAGACTCCCTCTGAATGAAAACAATACTTAAAAAAAATTCTTCTGTTATCATGACAAGTTAAAAAAAGTTTTAGTTTCAACGAGGTTGACAATTAAAAAAACCCAAACCCCTACTTAAAAGACAATTTTGAAAATCTGAAACAGTAAACCTGTGACAGCGCTACGCTGCCTACTAAGGTGCTACTCTCCTCCTTCACAAGTATATGATAGACAGATAAGCTCTTTATTAAATGAAAAAGTGCTAGAAATACGTTAAAAGGATTATGTCTTTTCTTAAATTAGTCTACTCAGTCTGCTGCCCTCCTTCTGTCAAATACTACTCTAATTGTAAGAACTTGGAGATCAAACTTGTTATAAATGTTCATCTGATTATAGACTTAGTAGAGAAGCAAAATTAAATGGAACTATCAGCTTCCACACTTGTTATTCAACAGCTGAAAAATGAAACATATACAGGTTCTAAAATCTACACAGCGTATTCTTTTCACTATTATTAAAGCCTTTTAGTGGCATGATCAGCTTGATGTAGTCATAATAATAGTTTCTTAAATATTTCATTTGGTTTTAATTTTCAATTCTGGTCATTAAAAAAAACCCTAATGGACAACAGTCCTAGTGTATATTAATTTTAGATCAAATCTAGACATAATCAATTTGCTCTGGTGTCTGATAAAGGTTTGCTGAAAGGATGCATGCATTTAATGCTCATCAAACTCATTTTAGATGAACACAGATGTAAACTTGATTCTGTGCAACTTCACTTAAACTTCAGGTAAAAGTGTGTGGTTAAGTGCTTTGATGAATCCGTTCAGCATTGTGGCATAGGGAGGACTAGAGTGTTTAAATGTTAATCTTTCAAAACCAGCTGTATTAGGACACACTTGTTCTGATCCTTTCAAACTGACAGGAAAGCACTGGTGTAAACAGAATCAAGAGCAAAAAGAATTATTTCTCTTTTTCCAGACAGAGCAAGGAAAAGTTACTGCTGGAATTCGAGTTATGTTTTTCCACAGAGGTTTGCATTATGAAACCCTGTACACGCAAATATTGTCATATTATGGTATGGCATGTAAAAGGGATATGCCACACCATAGGATGTCACACTGAACATATAAACTGGAGGAAGTTGCTGAGAGGGGCAGGTTGCTGCTCAGGCATCATGCAGTGGTGATAAGCAATTGCATTGTGCATCACTTCTCTTTTCTTGAGTTCTATTTCTCTCTCTTTTTGGTTTTTTTGTTACATTCATTTTCATTATTGCTAGCAATAGTCATAGTAGTAGTAAGAGTGTTGGTATTATATTTTATTTTAGTCATTAAACTGTTATTATGTCAACCCATGAGTTTTACTTTTTTTCATTCTCCCCCCCATCCCACTGGGAGTGAGGAGGAGTGAGTGCGTGCCTATGGAGCGTTTAGTTGCCAGCTAGGGTTAAATCATGACGCAGGATTAACAAATTTTTTGCCACTTCTCTGCCTCTCTTCTGCACTTCAACTTAGTTTCTACAACAAACTGAAAGCTATTTTCAAGTGCACTTCTCAGAGGAATCCTGGACTCCTCCGAGCTCAAGGACTTGTATTTCCCTTGTGCAAAATCTGGTATGTGCAAAGGAAACAGGCTGAAAGACTATAATGCCTCTCCTATCAGGCTCCTGTTTCATGCTTTACCAATAAATAAATTGTAGTACAAACCTTGAATGTTTACTCCTCTGTGAGAGAGATTTTCATAGTTCAGTCACACTTTAAAGTCCCAGATATAGCACTTTCCCAAAAGGATTGCTTAGCAGGCTTAAACAGTTTCAGCAACTCTCAAAAGTTCCCTTCAGGGAAAGACTTGGCCTAGAACAGTGTACTTAAAATCCCTATGCTGTACACAACTGCAGTGATTTCTTCTGTGTCCTTCACTGCTGGAACTGCACCCTTTCCTTGCTGAATTGTAAAGTGATAAAAGATTCCCTAGTTCCCTGCTGCCACAATGCCTATGCAAAGAACAAAGTGCTTGGTTGGTGAACTATGAGAACAGCTTTCCATGCTGACCAGGTTTGTTTTACTGTTACCCCCTCCCACACCTTCTGCTGATCTGTCCACAAATGGCTAAATTATTGTTAAGACTATTATGCCTAAATTTTTATTGTCTGGGTCAAGATTGTTTCTTTATTTCTTTATTTTACAGAGATCTTTCATGAAGAGGCTTGGTCCTTCAGTGCCTAGGGATTACCATAATATAAATTACTTCTACTAATAGTAACATTATTAATAATGTTACTGTGTAGGTCATAGACAGAAAGATAGAATTCTAACAGCACTAAAGGCAAGCCCAGGCTTTGCTTTGATGTATGTGAGCCCATTTTTGAACAATATTAAAATACCACATAATACACTTTCCCTATTTATGATCTCAGTGCAGAAGCAATCAATATTTCCCTTTCTGAAAGAGCTCTCTAAAAGCACCAGTCTTCTAAAACTGCTAAACTCTCTGCTAGCGTACTGGTAGCACAACAGTAAGGGAAATTGAATCCTTTTTTAAAAAACTTTACATAAACCCTGACACACTGTATGCCTTCATTGTTTTAGTACTGAAACCTTACTGGATGGAAAACACAGATGCAGATGTCTTTTCAGTAATAATTCTGTGACATCTGGCTAAGCCACTGTGACCTGCACTGCACTTTGTGGTACATATCAGTAGCAAAAGGGAAGCACTGCCTAGAGGGAAGGGGAAAGGAACTCAGTATGTTTATTGTAGTTTTGGTAAAGAGTCATGGAACCCTTCCCCTGCTTTTCTGCACTATCTGCCTTCAAAACACAGCACTGTCTTCCAAAGACTTTTGGAGGAAGAACTTCTCTGGGACAGAGTGGAATAGTAGGTCAGGAAGTGGAGTGAACTCATTGTTACTCTTAAAGACCTCTCCAGGAATTTCCAAGGATCCATGGACACAATGCTTCACTTGAGTAGATTCTTTTCTTTGTTTTCTTCTTTTTTTTTCCCCATTTCTCCAGGCATTACTTTGTTCCACCAAAAACCATGGTGTATCAAAATTTTTTATGGAAATCTTACTGTTGTACATTGGTTAACTGTAATGAAAAGTTCCCTTAAGACACAATATTGTTAAAATATTAAACCTTAGGCACAGTAAACAGCAGAAAGTAAGAGGTTTACCATAGCTTGCTATACTTTTTTTAACTAGCAATTAACACACCTATTATTTTATTTTATCTTTTCCACTAGGAAAACAAGTTGGCAGTTCCCAGAAAATAGTCTAAAATTCACATTATCAAAGTAGCTAAATATTACTAGATTTTAGCATATTCAGCAAGTAGGATAAATACTACTAGTTTTCACACTCAGCTATGAAAACACAGTCTGTAAGTATTAAAACATTCCCAAACATACTGGGGAAAAAAAATGCAGATGTACAAACCAGGATGAATAAAAAGAGTGCCTGTGAACATTTTGACCCCAAAGTTGTACTCGATATCTAAAACACATAAATTTTAGAATGACTGCCTGATTTTGATGCCCTTGAATGCATGCAACATTTTTCATAAGATATTGAATTACTTCAAAGTATTTCTGACACCTTGGACATCTATTCAAAATTACAAAAGCTGTAAGATTGTAGACTGTTGTAACATTTCCCTCCGCGGTTTTTCAAAGTGCTACAAATGTCAAGGGCTATGTACAGTTATCTGTAAATAAGACAACTAGCAAAAACCTAGAGGCCTTATAAAAAGGCTAGAGAAGAGTGAGCCTCAATTAAATATCTCCTTAAATGACACAGATCTTTGAATTGCAAACACATGATCTGAAGACTCTATTAAGTAGTTTTCTTGCAGGGGCATCATCTGACCATACATTCCACCCATTGTGAATTACTGCTTAGCATCCCTTATTATTACATCCACTGACAGTCAGGTATTGGTGAAAGAAGGGTTCCCTAGAAACTGGACTCACTCCAGTTACAGAAATTGCAAAGGAAACTCCAAGATACATGCTGTTCCCAGAGTAAAACGCTGTTTCCTCTTCAGCAAGAACCTGACAAAGGCTTACGGCTAATAGCTGCCCCTGTAGGTTTCCTTTTGCATCAAACTGAACTAGGAAGCAAGATATCCCAGGTAGTTTGAACTCTGAAACATCATTGATGGAAAGTATTCTGCCTCCAACTGCATGCTGATGCTGCACCAACATTTTTTGTTCCCTGAAGAGCAACCAGTGTCCACCGACACTTGGCTTTAGACACCTTTGTTACTAGGTAAGGAAAAGTGTAACAAATTTATTCTGGCTCTTGACTGTGAAGCAGAAAACAGTTCCAAAAAGGAAACTGGTAGAAGATAAACATCTACCTGGAATTCAGGACAATTAATGGGCTGCTGAACAGATTTCCTTCCGTGGACATCTCTCAGCTGCCTGAACTGGAGTGCTATTTCAGCAAACATCCTCCCCTTATTGTTTCTTCTTTGGAAGAAACAGCTCTTATCATGGTTCATGGACTTCTAATTATATTTCTTTTCTTCTTGCTAAATATTGAGCAGAAATAAATCTAAAAAACAGATCCTGACCCCTCCAATACCTGCTTTTCCTGCAATTCAGTATGCCGATATCATTGTATACCAGATGCATATTACTATGCAGAGCAAACTTGGAACAAAAGTTCTTCTAAATATAATGCCTTCTCCCTTTATGACTTTCCACTGTGTGTTTGATGTGGGGTTTTTTAAACATGGTTGACTCTCCCCACAATGCATATGAAGAGAATTTTGACTTTCAACCCCACTGCTATGATATATTTTCAATTAGCCCACTTTCTCTAACTTTAGCAACTACACTGAGCTTACTGCAATACTTCCTAGATCACCACATGAATTTAGAAACTGTTAATCACACAGGTACCTTACTACCAATAACATTTTCAACTTAGCCCCGGCATTTTATAGAGCCAGAACATATCACAGAAATGGGTGGATTTAGAAGGTACCATCTTAAGTGGGGGGGTTGGACTAGATGATCTCTAGAGTTCCTTTCCAACCCCTAACATTCTGTGATTCTTCCCCATGCACACTGTCTGTAGAAAATCCACCACAAAGCTGTAAAAGAAGAAATTACTTCAGAAATGTTTTCAGTATTAATTTGAACACTTTTTTAGGAATGAGTTTTTTAATAGATACTTACTGTAATATACTCCTGTGCTACATAAAAAGACTCTTATCTCACCATAACCTGGTGGTTATAAATTACCACAAGATCATTTGTAGATATGTACATCTGGCGGTTGTCTTTAGCAGGCAGTAAAGTCTGATTTTTTCACACATCTTCCAGTCATTTGTCTACACCCACAGAGTAGTCTCCCATATCCCTTGACACTTCATCCTACAAGTCAGAATTAACCAAAGAACATTAAATTTTTATTTTTAGTAACATTTGCATAATAGGAAAAACCTCTCTACCTGGAAAACCATGAATTTTGAATATGTCTGAATTATCAATAAGATGATGAAGACATTGTCGTAGATAATAGATTTAATTTTATTTCTTACACAGCCCAAGTCTTCCTGCCCACTTCATGACTGACATGGTATCTAATCAGTAACATGGATTCCCTCCTTTACTTTTCCAAACTGTGTGCAAGGTTACGGATTAGCCTTGAATGTACATATTTTGAAGGTTTTATCTTCTTTGAAAGATAGGAAATGATAACAGAAAATAAAAACTTTAAAGATCACCAAATGTAAGCTGATGCAAAGTGGTTTCTGAGGCTCTTTTCCCTTTTGAAAAGGGACATCTCTGTTGAGAGGGACATTGTTGGCAAGGCAAAGCACTTCTGCAGAAGGCATCTCTACCCTGTGAGCAACTTGGCAATATCCAATTCAAATTTGTAACATATCAACTCTTAAAAATATGTGAGGCCTTAGACTTCAGGCACTCAGAAACTGTAACTGCCACAATTCTGATCAGAGCTGCTCGTGGTGTCACCACTGGGCTTGTGTCATATATAGTTCCCTTTAAACCTTTATTGCCTACATCTCCAAGTATTAGGCAGGATTTTTATACATTAACTTAAAAAAAAATGAAAGACAAAGGAAAAAACTGCTAATGAGATTCATCAGAGGCTTTTCTTAAGAATATTAAGCAGGAGGAAGAGATAAACAAAAGAAAGTGTATCTAAAAAAAATGATTTCTCCTAACACTTCATTTTTGTTCATCAAAAGCATAATTTAGAGCTGACTAAATACATTTTGCTCAGTTCAAAATCATAAAAAGGTAAATCAAATCACATGAGGTACAAGTAAGACCAAAAGCATATTTTAAATCCTAAATCTGTGTCTAAAATTATTGGGAAATGCTAGAGCATCCGGTAATCTAAATTCAATTGTCCAAAACGTGTGCTCCAAAGGAAAAAAAAAAAAAAAGTAACACAGCAATCTGAACTAGCTTTTAAAAAAGGCTTTAAAAGCTGCTTAAAAACTAATGCCATAAATGACCATGTAAGGTATGTTTCCATCATCTGACTTCCCTACTTACAGGTACCTCATTTTTCAAAACATAGACTTAAAAATTAAGAAAGTTTAATTGTAAGCCAAAGAAAAGCAAGGTCTGTCTCTTGCTGGAATAACTCTTTAACCATTACAAACCTGAAATCTTGTTAGGGATAGTCTTCAAGTCAAAACAGTACATCTTTAATTTGAAAGTTATCTTCCTTGACTCAGAAGTCCGCTATTAATATTACTTATGTGAGGCACTGCCCGTGTCCATTTAAACCATGTTTGCAGTTCATTAGCCGTCCAAGTGTTCGAGTATCTGTCCCTTAATCACTAACTTTGCTGGGAACGGGCAGGTAATCCAAATATACCATTGCTCCACAACTGCTAAGCACTTTTCCCTCTGTTTTAACTCACCTCCTTAGTTCAGGTTAGAGACCACTGAACCTGAAGTATACTTTTACATCTGTAGCAGCTTATACAATCGGAGACACAAGTTAGAACTCGGGTATCATTTTTACATAGACTGACACATCAGTCCAGTCAAGAGGACTGAGGAAAAAAGTAAGACATTGTCATACATGATGATGATATAGGTCATACAGGTGTCCTGAAACAGGATCCCCTAATAAGATAACTAGAAAAGAGTCCTACAGTCTCACAACAGATATGCATGGAAGTGTGAAATCACTAAGCAACTGCTCTGCTTTACCTTGGTGACTTTCTGGAGTACTTGCACACATAGATATAGATGTGTGTGTGTGTCTGTGTGTCTGTGTCTGTGTGTCTGTGTGTGTGTGTGTGTGTCTGCGTGTGGTGTGTATGTGTGTGTGTGTGTGTGTGTCTGTGTGTCTGTGTCTGTGTGTCTGTGTGGTGTGTGTGTGTCTTTGTGTGTCTGTGTGTCTGTGTGTGTCTGTGTGTGTCTGTGTGTGTCTGTGTGTGTGTGTGTGTCTGTGTGTGTCTGTGTGTCTGTGTGTGTCTGTGTGTGTCTGTGTGTGTGTGTGTCTGTGTGTGTGTGTGTGTGTGTCTGTGTGTGTGTGTGTGTGTGTCTGTGTGTATGTGTGTCTGTGTTTGTGTCTGTGTGTTAGTTATTGCTCAGGTGCTCCGGCCCAGGCTAAGCGGGATCCCACCTAACATCCTTTTTTTTCACACAAACTCTGTAAGGAAATTACAAGATACTATAGTACAGCAGTACACAACAAAATATACACTTAATCAAGCAGTACTAAAAGGGCATATCTGGATCAATGTATCTGAGCTACAAAAATTTTGTTGCCTGCAATCCACTAAACATTTTCCTGTATCTAGCATAGGCTTAATTAGAAACAGAGAAAGAAATTTTAACAATTTGTGACTAATTTTTATGTATGCTGTAAAAAACTCTGGGATGAAAACCTTTTACCACTTAAAAAAAATATTTCATCCCATATGTATAAAAGATTTGTTCTCCTTTCTAAGTCACAACAGAAAAAAAAAAAACTCCATTTGTACAGGAATTTTTTTTCCCTCTCTTTTCTCTGATGTTTGACCTGTCTGCTTGTTATGATCACAATGCAAGTCTTATGTGATCTGTGGTTTGAGCTGTTTAACACCAACTTACAGAACCCACCTGTCACAGCTAAAACATACCCAAGCAATTTGCTGTACAGCAACAACAGATTAATCAACAGAATAACTCATTGCTTTGACACAAACTCTAGTATGGTTGAGTCTTTGGGATCTCACAGGAATAGTACTAAATTCAGACTAGCAAGGAAGTCCATAGGAGCACTACTGGCAAGGGCTTCTCTGCCACTGAGCCAAGGCCACATTCCAGCACTGCTGTTCAGTGCCCTGCACTCCTGCAATGCTCCTTTTTCTGCTGAGACACAGAAATCCCAATCACAGCACTTCTCTTTTTTCAGTGAGAAAAAATTGTGTACTGGGTAAATTCCAACATAATTTATGATTCTTTACTTACCAAAGTTGTACTTGCTTCTTCCATGCAGCAATAACATTCTTCATTTCACTCTTGAAACCATTAATTCCAATTTCTGAACTTTTGCTAGGTTGTAGTCTAGAGGCTGCTTAACTGTTACCTCTCCAAATCAGCCTATCAATATCTGTCATATTTAAATAGTTGCTGAAAATAAGACATTGCAATGCATCTATGAAAACTTCTAATGCAGCTACTGCTTGCAGTCCCAGGTACTCCTAATTCGCACAAATATACCTCATACTGTGGCTGATGTAATGATACCTAAGCAACATAAAAATTTTGTTTATTTCTTTGCATAATAGAGAAGTTCTGATAATTTCCTAATAAAGAGCAGTGCTTAGAGACCAAGGACAGCTATTGCTCCAAAAAGGGCACGACAAGTGTAACTGCAATTATATCCATACCACACATGATTTTAGTGATAACAGACAGGAAAGAGCGTGCCTCCTGAGTAAATCCAAGCGTGATACTAGTGATGTTTTTGGCAGACAGCTAACGCTCAGTGTACAAAATAGACTGCTACCCTGAATATGGAAAAAAGTGTCTAGAAACAATTATAATTGTTTGCAATTACTGCTTATTTATGGAAATACATCACATTAAAATAAAAAAATTTTAACTGAAAAAAGGTGTCGTGGTTCAAGCCAACTGGGACAAAAATCCATGCAGTCTCCAGATCACTCCTCCCCTGAGCTCCATTTCAACAGTGAAACAAGGGAGGCTCAAGGGTTTGAGATTAAGGATAGGGAGGGTAATAATCTACCATTTAAAATGACGGGCAAAGAACCAGAGAGACCTGGGGAGAAAACCAGATTTAATTCACCACCATCACTTACGAAGTAGGATCGTGAGAGGAATGCATCAATAAATATGACTCGATCTTAAATACACTTTGCCCCCTCATCTTCCCGGTTACCTCCTCCCCCCAATCAGTGCAAGTGGGGCAGGGTGTGGGGGTTTGGTCCATCTGGATATTACTCATTGTCCATGGCAGCTCCTCCTTGAGAAAGAGGGCTCCTCGCAGTCTCTCCTTCCTGCTGTGTGGTGTTCACCTCACAGGAGGCAGTCCTCCCTTGGAGCCACAGATAACTTCGGGCATGTCCCCCGCTGATGCTCGGTCTCTCTCCCCTCTCACATGGAGCTCTGCATGTACCCATGCATCCTGGACGCTCTCTTCGCTGTTGATTCTCTCAATTGCCAGGCAGTCACCTTCCTGCCATTTCAGCCACCACAGGCTTCAGGGAAAGGTCCTGCTCCTGCAGCCTTCTCCCTCTCCTTCTCCTCTGGGACTCTTCTCCCCCTCTTTCTCCTTAAGGCGACATTCCTTTGTTCTCCTCTCACCTCCCACTCCTCCAACAGAAAAATTCCCCATCATTAAAGACAGGACCACTCAAAACAAGACAAAACCAAAAGTGAGAGATAGAACAATGAGGTCGGCTCTTACATACGTTGATGGCAAAGGCACTGATTGGCCTAGCCCTGGCCAGAGGCAGGTCCAACTCCTACCTGGGCGTGGAGGAGGCTCTTGAAGTTTCGCACAGGTCTACCCCCGCTTTTACAAAAAAACCTACCAGACTTAAACGCATGACAAAATAATATAAATTTCTAAGACAGGACTTCTGCAAGTTTTTAACGTTATAAAGACAGCATAATCAGACACATCTCCTGAGATATAATCAGATAAACTAGAGACAAGTCTGGAATAATGCAGAATAAAAAAAAGATACAAGAAAAAAAATCTGCAAGCCTATATTTTCTCATTTTCACAAGGTTTGAGGCTTGGAGAGGGAGGGTGGTGGTTTTTGTGATTGCTCCAATACACAGGAATATTCTCATGCTTCCAAAACCTAGGCAACAGAAGAAACAGTCTGCCTCAACTCTGCATGAATGGCATGTAGACATGGTCCTTCTGAGTGCATTTCAGAATTCCTAGAATGGGCTCTGTTAAGGACCACTGGACACATAAAAGTCAGAATTGCAATACTTCTCTTACATTACTGACAAAATATCTGAAAATCTATATGACCACTATTCCAAACTGAGACAACATAAACACCTTCGTTATTATCAAAACAATCAGAAGTCACAGTTCAGTATCAGTAAGGCACCAAAATATAAATACCACAGTAGCATGTATGGTCAGTTATCACATAAAACAAAAAAATTCACTCAAGAATGACTTAAAATAAGAACAGGAAGATCATTAGCCTGTTCCAAATAATATCTGGTTACAGATTAACACCAGTGTAAGATTGGTTTTTAGGTACTAAAGATATCTGATCTGTTGATCCAAGTTACTTAGATAAAGACAACAGGGAAATGAGGTTACAGACTTTTCACAAGTAAAACACTTCTATTAAACAAAGCATCAGTCTTAATCAAGAACTTGAGAGTCCAAGCAGAATTTTGCAATAGCAGCCTATACACGTGTTAATATAAGTAAAAAATGTGCATATATGTATATACGTGTGCACATATAGATAGAAGTTGAATATGACATTTGTAAAACTAATAGATAAATTATATACAAGCTTAAGAATTCAGAGGAATTTGAAGTGTATGTCTCAGCCATCCTTCCACTTCCAGATATTGATTTGGTTGCAGAACAGTGTTGATATACATGAACCAGGTTCCTTGCAAAGAAAACTAAACCAGAAGCTCTTATCCATGCACATATCAAACATCTTCCAAGCCCTAATACATACAAGTTCAAACTGCTAATTGAGCGTAAACAACCTGAAGGTGTTCAGTTGAGAAGGTCTCAATTTAGGCTGAAGCAAAATCTCAGACACGTACACAGCAAAAATGTAGTGGCTATGACACTACTGAGCAGCTCCTACCTCACTGAACTCCTTGGTAGGAGAGACACAACCCCACACCAGCAGACACAGCAGAAGACAGTACCAGGGACCACAATTGCTATGCCTAGGGGACAAAGGCCTCCTAAGTTTTTGTTTTCTTCCTATTGGACTTGCTCTTAAAGTATTTGGATAATGCAGTTATATACATGATAAACCTTTATAAATTCAGAGAGCTGTGTCCAGAAGCAAGGAATCTCTACAAAACTGATTAAAAGTTCCTGATAACGCATCTACTTGGTCACAGTGCAGGTGTACACCATAGCAAGTATATGCTGTGTAAAACCAGATGTTGGTCCATACTTTTGCAGTATAGCACAATTTTTCATGTTTTAAGCAATGAATACCACCACGCTTCCACTGGCCACTTCTTTTTACCCAATCTCCATCTTTCTGAAAGGAACAGGGAATTTACAACTACCTGAAAGGAGGTTGTAGAGAGGTGGGAAGAGTCTGTTCAACCAGCTAACAAGTGATGGGGCAAGAGGAAATGGCCTCAAGTTGTGCCAAGGCAAGTTTAGGTCAGATATTAGGAAGAATTTCTTTACTTAAAGGGTTATCAAGTATTGGAATGGGTTGT
Source organism: Apaloderma vittatum (assembly GCF_000703405.1). NCBI lineage: Eukaryota > Metazoa > Chordata > Aves > Trogoniformes > Trogonidae > Apaloderma > Apaloderma vittatum. Next base: position 21,621 of record NW_009731450.1, on the reverse strand, counting down.
CCTGGGCAGTGGCAGAGTCTCCTTCCCTGGGCATATTTAAGAGTCAGGTAGACACAGTTGCTCAGGGATACGGTTTAGTTGAGGACTAGTCAGTGTTAGGTTATTGATTGGACTCAGTGATCTTAAAGGTCTATTCCAATCTAAGCAATTCTGTGATTCTGTGAATTAGATGACCCTAATCCTTTGTTTCAATTGCCAATTAATTATTAAGGAAAAACACAATGTTGGTAGAAAGCAAATCTAATCCATTTATGATTTTACTTAATAATTTTGCTGAAAATAAACAGGATATAAAAAGAAGAAAGAGAAACATCATTTAATAATATTTGTACACATAATTTTACTACCTCACAGACAAAATATCAGCTCTTCTAATAAAGATTTTAATAAAAACTCTAGTAAGTTTTGTATGATGACTTAGGGAAAAAAAAACCCTAAAGTATTCCAAGTAATTAGAAACATAATTAGAAAAATATTGTAATGGACTAGCTGACAATATCTGTAAAAAGACTAGGGAGAACTTTAACTGTATGTACAGCTGAGAAAGACTAGAAGGTCAACAACTGTTTTTATTTTCCCTGCCAAGTTCTCTTCCTTCGTTAACTAGCAAAACATCACCACCAACAAAAACAAACACAACAAATGGCATGTAAGTCCAAGACTGTAAGGCTGTTGTCTGAAAAAGAAACATGTTTTTCCATTCTTCATCAGGTCTCATCTTCCTCTAGTTAAGTGTCAGCTGCCAGATTTAAGAAAACCAGGTGTTCACATCTATAGCTTTTACAAAATCATAAGCAAATTAAAAGAGAAATCAAATTTTTTAACTATTGGATTTAGTATGAGAACTAGAGAGTGAGTGGGAGATAAATTTCAAGAAACTAAGCCTCAAAGTACTCTTTGACATAGTTATGCAACTTTGTGCATTCACTGTACAAATATTCTCCGCTCGTTCACTGAGTGTACTTGGCCTCTAATAAAGAAGGAGCTCCCTTCAAGACAGCAATTCTTAAAAGGAGTTGACAACTACATCTGCTCTCTGCCATGGCTCTAAATTTACCCTCAGGAAAGCAAGCACAAGCATGTTAAGCTCAACCATCTCAACATATAGTTTGCAAAATAAGTATATGTTAAATAAACAATTAGAACTGCTCTTGATACTCTATAAGAAGAGAAATTATTAGGCCCACTATTGGTATACTAATTTTCTACTGTGAGGCACTAAAGTCAGCAAGTTCAAAACATTTTTTTTTATTTCCTCAGAATTCTCATCATTATTTCTTCATGCTTTCTTCAGATGGAGGTAGGTCCTTCTTCCAATAGTGAAACTGCAAGTCAATTTGCAACTGTGAGAAATATTTTTAATATCAGAAACTGACAAAAATTCACACAAAATAAGAAACCCCTAAGTTTTCTTGCAAGGAAAAAATACTATTAAAGTCCAGGTGACATAGCTTCACAATAAGAACTGCTAGATTTTACAGAAGAACAGACATTCCTACCTCAGCCTGAACAAACAAAGAAGATGAAAACTTTTGAGTATTAAAGGTTAGCAGCAATGAAGTCAGCTGCTCAACTATTTTGAGGAGCTTCAGAACTATTTTTGGAGCAAAAAAGCACAGAATTAAAATGCAGTAAATTTCAAAACCCTTATTCCTTTAAAAGGTACTGGGCATCTATTGAGGAATCTGTAGTTATACCAAGTGCACATTAAATGGATGCACTAAGCCTCCATTAACAATATTAAAAGCTGGAATCCATAGTAAAAGTTAAGCATATACAAAAGTATCATGTTCAGAATAGAAAGATGTGTATTAAAACTGACTAACAGATAAGCTATTTGAAACCTGAGCACCCTCAAAAAATGCTCTTCTTTCTATCTGCACACAAGCTGTGTATTAAAGAGTCTGGTTTGCTTTGAAGTACATTCTGCTTTCACATTTCTGTTCTCGGAAGACTGGATTTAACCCTCCAAATATTAAAAAAAAAAGAAAAAAAACAGCCTTAGATACTTTCTCTTTTTAAGTCAGAACTTTCCTGCTCTGACCTAAACATGAAAGTCAGTATTAACGGCAAACATTCATTACTAATGCTCCTGCAATTTGTCTAGCTCTTAAACCACACAAACCAGGTATATTCTCATACTTCCAGCGGGGCAACCACAGACTCATCTGCTGACAAAACAACCTACTCTTCATTGTCCTAACACCACACGCACATTCTACAAAGACATCTAGCAGCCACAGGGCCTTTCTGCATCCAGCAAAAGCTCATCAGTGTAGTGTACAGTACAAGTCAGACTACAAAAGACTTTCACCTGGAAGAATAATAAAATGTATTCATAAAACTCAGTATGAAATACAGGAAGTACTACAAGCACATCATATAAAGTACTGTAAGTACGTCAGGCAAATCAACACTTGTCAGATCAGGAGAGTCACGTTGAAAATTAGAAGTGAGCATAGAAAAAATTTCTTTAAAGCAATTAAAAATAAAACTAGGAGATAAAGGTCTATTTAACTAGTTGCACACGTTTGCACATGATCTAGAAGTAAGGAAACAGAAAACAGAAACTGGCAGGCATTTAAAAGTAGAAACAACAGTGATGCTAAATAATGAGTGAACTAGTCAGATGAAGGCTATCAAACAAACTAGCAGGTATGTATATTGCAACTTTAAAAAACAGGTGAAATAAACATTAATGAAGTTCCCATTTGACGGACTGGATTTTTAAAGGCTTGAGAAGATTGTAAGATAGAAAGAAACCACAAGGAACCTAAAATGCAGTTTTAAGCAGGCTGTACACCAAATCTTCAAATTGAGAAATAACGGAAAGTTTCTGTGATACTCACTAGACACGTGCATTTTACAGAGGTTTCGCAGTCCAATCTATCCTAATCTCCAAACCACAAGTTTCAAATAACACAGATAACTGAAGACATTAGAAGTTAGTACTGAATTCAGACATGTCATATGGAAAAGCAGGAATCCATGAAAGCATCATTGCTGGTTTCTACAAAAATATTAGTGACTGTAGAAAACCAAAATATTTTAGTGTCTTTTAAAGAGAGCCAAGGTCTCCACTCTAATAAATGCTAAAATAAATTGCATTTAACTTAGTCTTTGTAGTAAATCAGAGTAGCATACCAAATTTAACATGTTTGAAATCTCTTATAAGAGAATATCTCACACTGAAAAAAGAACTGATAAAAAAGTATGCCAAGTCTTGAAGTTCAAGGTAACAAGGGTCAGGCTTTGCTATTCTCTGGAAACTGTTGAAAGAAAAGATGCAGCAGTTACTCTGCTACTTTCTTCTTAAGGTCATAATGATCTTGACACATGAGGCCCATTGGAAAGTCCACAAACTGCAGTTCCTGGAGTTGTAAATTGAGGTGTCAGGAGTGCAACTAAAACAAAATTTAAAAATCCAAGTGTTTATGTTTGTTCCTATTATTTACACAGGCTCAGAAAGTCAGAAGGGAATATATTCTGTAGTGTAACTGCAGGACTTGGTTTCAAATGTAAATGGTCACTCAAAAATCCAGAGCAAAGGAGAAACATCAAAAGTCACTTTGTAGTTACATTACATTAACTGCTACAATACTGTACTGAAGACACAGTGATACTAGCAATTAAATTACTCTAAATAGAAGGAAAAATAGTTTCTCAAACAATAAAGAAAGAAGATATCAACTTGTTAAATGTGAAAATATTTTTTTAATTTAATAGAACAGAAAGATTTGGTTTGATCAAGATGTTACTAAGAAAATGAGTCCTACTTACAACAGTCTCCAAAACAAAAGGATTACTGATCATTCATACTTTGGATCATGCAGTCTACTAGAAAGGAGGAGAAAAAAGTTCCTCTCTATCACTTTTCACGATCGCACATTCTGCAACACTACAAAAATTAATTCCATGTATATTTTAATGCATCCTAGACTAAGTCAATGTTAAAAGACTTACTGATCTGAAAATAAATATCTGAGATGAGGTTCTTAAAGTATTCTTTATTAATATAATTAGAAGTTGCAGAAACAACTTGTAATATAAAGGCACAGGGAGACAGTTTTGATAAAATTTTCCAATCAAACAGTAACTTACAGTACAAAAGGACAATTGTAATGCACATACAAACCCCAAACATCTCATTCAAAAATATTTCACCATGTTCATCAATAATAACGGGCAATGACTAAAAATATAAATTGTTATTGTACAATAAGTATCTGATAGGTGCAAACAGAACAAGATTTATTGCTCTCCACAACGTTTTCCCTGTAGTGTTGTGTTAGTTTTTTTAAAGTTCCAAATTCCTTTTACAATCAACTTTAGTAACTTATTTCTGAGGGAACTAAACCCCAAACCAAATCTGACAGGACATTCTGACAGCTATAGAACTGCCTCACGTAGTAACCAGAACTGGCAGTGTTTGTTTCTTTTCACAACTTTTAACAATCATACTCCACTCACTCATTGGGAAAGGTGATAGATGTATACAAATTAACTTTAGTGGTAAGTCAAGGCTTTTATATGTTACCTAGTCTGAGGGTTAGTCTATTTTCTTTAAATAAGTGGATTTTATGATGAAAAGGAAGAAAAAATAAAAACATTCTCTGGTAGCTTGGGTCAGAGCTACTACATAAAACCATTTGCAAATGAAGGGAAGGAAAAATTAAAATTAAAAGCCACATTGGGTACTCTTACTTCAGAAAATGAGAGAAGAGATTGGGAGCAAATTCAGACTACACAGGCAAAGATGACTTAAAGTGAGAATTGCAAATTCTGAAATATCCTCAATATAGTCATCTAAGAAATAAAAAAGTACTCTGCATCTTTATATGGCTCCAATTTTTGAGCTTTGAGAAAGAAGGGCCAGTCAATGAGCTTGCCGTTTTCCTCACCTTGCGTTTGCGGCAATTTGGTAAAGGAACATTTTTCATCAGTCTTCTGATGCAGTATGAGAGAAACACCAACTTTGCTCTTGAAAGTAACACCTATGACCTTGCTCAGATTTCTTTTTACCTTGTACAAAATATTTTATACAGGCATTTTAGAAATACTAGTTTCCTTCATTACTATCACAAGAATATGCATACATTTCCAAAGACTTCACGAAAATGAAGCGTTATAGTAGTTGTAAAAAAAAAACCAAAACCAAAACATAAGGAGTAAGCTCTGATGTGAGTTCCTGTAGCAGTAACTGAGGTTTTTATAAAAACTGTAATTCATGAGAACAACTCAAGATTTACACAAACCTCAACAAGTCAATTTTAACAGCACTGGGAATAGTCAAACTTAGTTCAAGGAAAGGAGTCTACAGTGAATACTGCTTAATCAGTTTAGCTGGTAAACCAAAAGATGAAGATTCAGAAAACTCCATTACAGTTGAATTCCACAGAATTGGGAATAATGTAAACCAAACTGCTAACTTTCTAGACATTATTATTCAAATCAAGGTTTTCTTCTAGCATAAGAAGATAATTTTAGAACTTCTTCAAAAAGTAACCAAGGACCACTGAAATTTTAATTCTGAGAACTATTAGCTTCACGGCAGTATAGCATTTTTTCTTTACTAGTTGTTTAGAAATTAATAAACAAAACCATTTTCTTTGGTTTATGCTTAATTACACCGGACAGAAGTTTTATTTTTAGTCAAGCTTCTATCCCCATTTTAAATTAATACAGATCATTTCCATTAGACTCTTTTCAATTTTCAAACTATCTGTGTTAAAAACAGGAGTTTGTTCATACCATGATTTCCTGTTAAACAGTCTTGTTTATATACTGGTAAAAGTTTTGTACAATAATTACATTGTTATTTCCAATGGTAGAACTACAAAAGACATCAAATTAACATTAGTTCAAATGACATTTGAGTTTATGATGATCTTAAAAAAAAAACTCACCATAATGTCTAAGCATAGTAAATTATGGTATAAAACCCCCTAAAATTAGACAGTAAATGTGGGAATCCTGAACTCACAGTAGGAATGTATTGGACAGCATTAACATGAAAGTCTGTTAAATCTGAAATAATGCAGACAGCTAGGTTTACCTGGATGTAAATGCCATTTCAAGGTGTTTAAACAAACACAGAATGAGACTATGTTGTCAGAAAAAAGGCCTTTAAAACAGGCCATCAGTTTAACTTGACTTTCCAAGTAAGAACATCAGCTTCACAAAACTGTGACACTAATGCAGTTTTATATAGCAAAGTACCCTTTGACACACAAGCTGTCAATTAAGCCACCACAGTCTTTTTTGACCTACTCCCTTTTAAACTATTAGGGAAGAGAGTCAATAGTAGCTCAAGTTCTAATTCAGTAAGTACCTTGTCTGTTTGCAAAGGAACATTATAACACCATAAAACTATATTTTTATGGTATTTAGAAAACTGATAAACTAGCTTTTTTTTAGTTTTCTCTTTTTAATACATAAGTCCAAAACCTCATTTCCTATGCATCTTTGCAATAGTGTTCTAGACAGTTGCAAAAAGTTTTCACTGTGGACTACCTCACATTGTTACTTAACTGTGCAAGGTATTCACGAAGTTCTTTTGCAGCTTGGAATCTACCATATCGCTTCTTTGGGTTGGCACACTCATCCAGCAAGGCCTCAAGTCGGCCATCTTTGGCAATTTCAGCTGGGGGATCATGCAGTAGTCCTCCAGAAGTGCCACGCCATGTGGCATGTCTTGATAAAAGGTTCTGACAAATAGCGTAATAATTGTGGTCCACAGTGACACGAGCACAAAGAATCTCTTTTGAGAAGGACAGACAAGCTTCTTTATCACAGTCATCAAATTTGCTTTCATACCACACATCCCAGTTTTCAGGTTTATCTGTGAAATATAAGGAGACAGTGAAAAAAAGTGAGAGAGGAGGAAGGAACATACACATGTCTGAATACAATCAGAAGCTCAATACACAGCAAACTGGTAATATTTAAACTACAAACCAACTTTGTTTAGATGAACCCTTAAATGTTCTAGTCCAAGCTTGCACCTGACAGTTTGATATACCTTTCTGCTGAAATAGTCCTGGCAATACAAAAAATAAGGGAAAGAAAGAAACAGTAAAATAGCTAGCAAACACAGGGAAGTATTAAAAACAGCACACTAAACTCACGAAATCTACACTCACACACATAATCAGAGAAGAAAAAATGTAGCACAAACAAGTACCAGAGAATGATCCAGAGCTGAAGATGAGAGAAAACCAAACAAGTAATATGATTTATCTGAGCAACATAAATCTGGCTTCTTTGGTTGCACTGAGAACTACCACTGGTCTACAAAGAATAAAAAGAATACATTGCAACCTAATTGTCATAAACTGCTGAAACATTATCTTCCAACATCTTGCTTTAGATATGGTAGTAACCAAGAAGTGCATATTAAAAAAAAAAAAAAAAAAAAAGAGATGTTATATATAAACTTTGAAGAAAGAAAAAATTCAACAAAACATATGGCATTTGCATACATGTACAAACCCTTCTTAATCTATATTTAAAAAGTCATCAGAATTTGAAGGTGTAACTACTGGCCTTGTCACAAAACTTTCTTTAACTTGAAACACAACTTACAGAAAATACCTTCTACAATAGTATTTAAAAGGTCACTAAGTGTGCAATCTCATGAGTTCTTAACACTTTTTGTGAGAAGACTTTCATCGTAAATTTCTAGATTACTGCCAGCTTTGAGAAGAGGTCCTTGTCATGGAGCCATATAATTTTTCAGATCTCTTTTATCACTATGATGTGCAAAATAAAATTTAGTCTCTGAGCTGACTACTGGTCTACTCATTTATGGTGCACTGCAAGCCAGTCTAGGAAAAAAAAAAAGTCTACTGAAGGAAGACTGCTAAAACTATAAACATATGATGCAAAATTTGTACACTGAACAGAAAACTCAAAATGGAAAAAAAGCCAGCAACAAAAGAGAATGGCAAAAAATGACTCAGATATGATATCCCACAGAGAGTGCAATTAGATATTTCTCTACAGTGCAATAGGACAGAATGTACACATCTAAATATCTAAACAGACATATTAATTACTCTAGACAGAGATTGTTTAATAAAACTTTCCAGAAGAGTAATGAAATAAGTATTAAATACCAAGTTTTTAAAAGATTGAGAACTTCCTTTGTCTTCATTTGTTTCCTATGTTGTCGATTAATTGTTAGATTACAAATCATGCAGCAAAATTCTATTTAGATAAAAATTAGTCTGAGAACTACAGACAACAGATCTAAGTGTGACATTTTCAGCATTTAGCTTCTGCAAAAATCTGCTTGCTCATATTCTAGGTATACATCAACATTTTCAGAGTTCATCTGGTCATCTTTGTGACTGAGCAATTCAGGTATGTTCCAAAATTCAAGTCTTAAGTAATACTATTTTAACAGGGTAGGGGAAAAAAAAAAGAAAAAAAAAAAAAAGGAAGTCTGTGTGGCCCAGAAGTACCAAAGTAAATGTACTGGTTATCCAATATATTAAAAAGTTTTCTTGTTAGGCCCTTGCGAAAGTATAATAAATCTAACAATAAAAAACAACCAAACCAAACAAACAAAACCACCAAAAAAATCACTCCCCCACAAAAAATAACCAAAACATGCTTCTTTGTAAGAAAGTGTGTGCATAGAAAATATAGTCTCAAGGTTAATACAGCAGCATAGCATATGAAGTCTATTTGAAAAGCTCAAAAAAACGCATTCACTCAAAGCAAACTGGAATCACTTGCCATGAACTTCTGCAGAATCTAGGGTTTCACGTTCAATATCCCTAGCCCCTAGGTCTGTGAAGTTTTCCTTACAAGTTCAAAAGGAATATAAACCCATGTAATGCCACTTTGACAAACATCTCTCCTGCTGCTCCTGCTTTGAGCTTTTACATTTGACAGAAATATTAACAAATTTTCACTATTCTCATTTGGTAACAGCACTAAAATTACCTGTTCCTTCAGCTCCAGTATTACAAAGCATCAACCTAAACAACTGAACCAGAGGCAGGCCATGTAACTAGGGTAAAGAGGGTAGTAAGCCTGTCTTGTCATTCACAGATAATAGATCACCAAGACTTCTGTCCTTATAGACATTTGGAAAACACAAAAGGAATCTCTCTCTTTTAGCTCTGGTGGACAAGCCAGTCAGCCAGTCCATCTGTCTGTGCATCTGTACAAGACCAATCAACACCCAAACCCTCTCCTCCCACCCCCATCTCTCCATTTAAGCATGATTACAGAGGTTAAAAGTATATGCAAATCAAGTTCAGGTAAACTTGATAATTTGTAAAATTGACAAATTGGTCAAGTTAATTAGTAGCTTAATGGTAGAAGAAAGCTAATTAGATTGTTAATTAGTCTAGGTATAAAGCCAACAAATCGGTATCTAGCAACTACATACACTTTAAACATTGTGCTTGCAGTGAAAGAAGCAAGAGATATGGGGGGGAGGGGAGGGCAGAGAAAGAAGACACTTACTCTGTCTGATTAACCTTTTGTCTGCTACCAAAACATTTTCTGCATCTACAATGATAACTTTCCCATCTCTTGGTCCAACTGCAAAGTTGTCAAAGCTGACATCAAGGAGGTAGAGTGCAAATTCAAAGTCATTATTTGTCAGCTGCTCAGCTATTTCCATTAACTGCCAGGCCAGATCCACTCGTTTCTCCCATGGTGCATTAAAGTAACTCCACAGCTCTTCTCCAACGTAATTGACAGCCACCATTCTTCCACATGCTCCTAAGTACTTTGCAAACGGCCAACCCTCATCAGATGGAAAACTCTGTATATAAAAAGATTTTTAAAAATTTTCATTAATACAAAGCACCTTAGATTTTAAAAGGCTGATCAATACAATTTAGAAGACACACCTGTAAATGCCCATCAACACTACATTTCCATATACTTCTAATTTTTGAAGGAAAAGAAAACACAACACAAAATACATTTATGTAAGCAAGAGGCTCTGCTGGGCTTTTTTTTGGAGGACCTGAAATAATATACAATCTATATCTAGCTTTCTGTATGCTATATATACACATACACATATTCACACAGAAAATTCCACCAACTATCTTTTTCCATTGGTGATTTGTACACATTCATTGTACGAATGCAAATACTTCCCACCAAGATAATTTTGCATCTGTGTTTTTTATTAAAATGAGTTATTTTAATAATCTAAAGGAAAAAGCTTTAAAAAGTGACACCTCCTTCTCTCCAACATCTTCCCTACTCGTTTTTCCTAGTTGATTTCTCAGAGAAAAGGCTACAGAATGGACTAAGGAATAAAAGAAAGCTTAGGGTTTCTCATGCCTCTAGTAGTCCTTAACAATTTACCTCCTGATTAACTGCTATATACATACTCTGTGTGTTTGTCACATACAGCCACATAACATTTTTATCTAAAGTAAAACTTGCCTCCAGTAGCAGTTTTCTTGGAGGTTAACATTAAGAGACTGAATAGTAATTACATACTACAAGCAATTACAAAAAAAAAACACAACAACACCCACACCAGCATATTTTTCCTACCTCAGTTATGGTAAATGTGCCCTACGACTTCAAAATGAAGACAAACATTTAAAAGGTATCCTTCATACAATGAATCAGGAAGAAATCATTAAAATGTTAAATCAAGAAACCCAAATCATAGAACTGAAGAATACAATGTACATTAATTTTAACAGTTAGGAGATAGCACTGTGTGCATTAGCTTGCTATTCTGTCACCAGAAGCAACTCATAATCAGCTCCACACTGATGATGTAACAAAGGTTTTACCACACTTGGGTTGAACAGCATGGTTGGTTTCATTCTGAATGGAAGGTTTATAACTCCTGGAAATCTATGACACTAGAAAACACTCCTGGTAAACTGAGAAAAAGAGACACTTGAAGGAAACATAGCACATAGAACAGATCCGAACTACAAGATCAGTCAGGGAAGTGAGATACATACACACTTAAAAAAAAAATTAGAGATGTTAGAGTGCTTACATACCCAAACACCATAGCCTTAGCACCCATACCTCCCCTACAACAACCGTTAATTTTGTCTGTGCTTGTGCTTCCTTTGATAACAAAGTTTTGAGCACTTTATCTTAAGCACTAGGCTTCAGCTGACACTAAGGCTAGAATACTGATGTTGGTGAGAAACAGCAGAAGCTCTGTCATACACATGTAACTGTAAGCCACATTTACTCCCATGAATCAATACTTATTCTTAAAATGCAAACAGCATTTTAAGTTAAAGCTATAGTTAAAGCTATATTCAATTCACACACTCAGAAAATTTAGTATTTAAAAAGTCCTGAAAAAACAAAACACATTTGTTTAGATCACAATAGTCAATACATAATTTGAAATATCAAAACACACTTCAATCTTTATTCACAAAACTTGCTTGCATATTTCACTAGTCATTCTGTGTGTAAGCAGTAAGCATGCTTCCATGGCAGAAGCCAAGTTTCAGTAAAAACAGTTCTAATCAACTTCTAATCCAAAAAGTCACTGGATCAATGAATCCTATAGCAATATCCAAAAGAAAAATTCTTACAGTTGTCTTCTCTATCTTTTAAAAGACACTGCTGGCAAATACACAAAAAGAAAAAGTGAAACAGGAACATTTGTTCAGCACTGCAACAATAGTTTCTCTTGGTTATATTAAATTTTCATGATTTCACAACAGTTGAAGGTAAAATATAAAATCCGGTGGGGAGATTGTCTCCATCTACTAAGTTATTTCACTGCAAAACTGGAATCTTAGTTACAGAATTTACAAATGCTACTAAAGAAAACGTTCAGTAGAGCACATCAAAGCATCTGGGAAACACAAACGCTTCAATTTCTCCCAGCGATTCACAGGCAGCTTTCCTCATGCAATTCCCTTCTCACCCACTCTGAATTATTATCTGAAGAAGTACAAAATCATACAGAGGTGACTAGGAAAAAGGAACAGTTATTACTGAGAGTTTAGAAAATACTTCCTCCATCTTCCCCTTCAAAAAAAGTAGAGAAAAGGTGTGGGTATTCCTTTCCATTTCTAAGCCACTGCTAATGCAGAACACCACTCCAACACTCCATATGGCTCTCACATTGAACAGTCCAGCAAACCAGTTCACCTACCTACAGCACCCTCATTTCCACCCTCCTTCTAAAAACCTTCCAGAGGGAGAGAGAAGATTCAGGACTGAAGTTTCTGCTCTGGAAGGATGCTCAGAGCCCTTCCTTGGTTTCACAGGTAAGGATTGTTTATATATCTTACTCCAAATATACATCTGTCAAATAGTAAGGAATCAATGTACTTCTGATCATACGGCATGGGAGTACATGAAGCGTTTAATCCTTCAGCAAAAGAGCAGCCTTTACTAAACATTTATTTTGATAAAAGTTAAAACCAGAAAAGCTTTGGGCAAGTACTATTACCAAAACCATAAAACACTTAAGAGAAGGTAGCATCAAAGCACACAAGATTACCATTTTAAGATTTCCATTCAGAATACACACCTTATGATGTTAGTACACATTGTTGAATGTTATTGAGCTACTCTCATCAAGGAAAAATGCCCACCCTCATATTTAAGTGGCTTTTGTTAAAAGGGCATGACAACAGCCATTAAGAAACCTTTTGTTTGATATAATTAACACATTTAATAAAATGTTATGAAGGTCCTAATGGAGCCTGTATCTAAAATGAAGGCTGAATACCAGGTTAACTTGCATCTAGCTTCCAGTAGTCCTCCCCTGGAACACTTGAGAACATTGCAACTTGTTATCTACAGTGCCATTTTTTTTTAATATTTTAAATATAATTTTGAGATAGTAAAAAATACTCATTTGTTTATGTGTTAAAACTTTTTGATAGCTGGATCCTACTGGAAGCTGAGCATGCATCCAGTCTATTCTGGCTCAAGATGTCCTCTATGAAATTTTCAGGGACTTTTCAAAGTTTCTACGTAAAAAATCTTGTCTATATAATACATGTGAAGAAATTAAAATCATAATTAATATATATTTTTAACAAAATTTGCCATCAAAAGCCATTAAGCTAACCTCTAACACAGCAAGTGTAGAATTTTAGGGGAAATAACTGTGTTTACCATTGTAAAGAAGAAACTTTCTTGGTTAGTCAAAAGGACATCGGACCCATATTAACAGCAGAATAGGTTCAAAGTTTCCAAGATGCCCAAGTGTCTGGACTTCTACTTTATTTTGATCACCTGATCTGCCCAGATAGATGAATCTTGTCATGAAAAATAAAAAATCTGTATCAGTCTCAGGATTTTAGATTTGATTATTTTTTTAAAATTTGATTAATTTTTGAGACCAGTATGATGTTTTCAAGCTGTGATTTCATATAACTGAGCAGAACTGAATCTCTCTCACTAACTGAATCTACTATGCAATAAATACGACATTATCCAGTCTTCAGTTTTCCGTTCCATAGACTTCAGGGCAATTTATGAAGTTAGTAAGTACATTCAGGGCAAATATCCACTAGTTCAGTGCAAGTCAAGTGATACATTCCACATCTAAGAAGTTGGTGCTTTTTTGGTGTTTTTTTCCTTGTTTTGTGGTTGGCAAAATAACCTTCCATCAAATGAAGTCTGTGATAATTCAGTGTTCCTTATTTATTCTACAAAGAGATCAATATAATGAAAACTCATGCCTGTGGCGTCAATAACAACCACCAAAATGAGATTTCATGAACATTTCTCATTATTGTATTTAGTCTTGGACTAAAACAAACCAATAAGCAAACGGCTTTTCTCCATCAAATGAAATTTGTTATTTACACAAGCACTTGTTACTGCACTCAAAAAGAAGCAAGCAGGAGTTGGTGCTAAGGCATAACCTCCAGAGAACTCTGGGCAATTCATTCCAGTGAGTGGGATCAAGTGACACATGGAAAAATTCAAAATACTGACTACCAGCATCTATCGGGAAAAAGCCATACAGCTTACTAATGCGAAAGACCAAAAATGTGTATGTAACAGTCCTGTACCCATGCAAGTTCCCTTTTCCATATCTTACAAATCTAAGTATCTTAAAATGAAAAAATTCCCTGATTACACTTTTTTGATAAGCACAGGTTTAATTGACTTCAGCTGAATTTTATCAGTACTCAATGCAATAAATTCAATTCAATTGCTACAGTAATGTGTTTGGTTTGCCTGGCCAGATTTCAGTGGTGGGGGTACTGTAGGGGTGACTTCTGCAAGAAGCTGCTAGAAACTTCCCCTAGGTCTGATAGAGCCAATGTCAGCCAGCTCTAAAGACCAACTCCTCGCTGGCCAAGGCTGAGCTTATCAGTAATGACAGGATAGGAATGCGCCTGTGAAAACACATTTAAGAAGCGGAGAAAAAAATACAACAAAAAAACTGCACCACACAACAGCTAGCAGAGACAGAGGACAGAAGAGTGACAATATGTGAACACATCAAGGTCAGTGAAGAAGAGGGGAGGGGGATGTGGTCCACGCGCTGGAGCAGAGACTCCCCTGGTTCGTGGTGAAGACCATGGTGAGGCAGGCTCTTCCTTGCAGCCTGTGGAGGTGACAGACTGTAGATATTCGCCTGTGGAGGACCCACACTGGAGAGGGTGGGTGCCTGAAGGGGGCTGTGACCCCGTGGGAAGCCCATGCTGGAGCAGGTTGCTGCCAGAGCCTGTAGCCCATGGAAAGAGCCACTGGAGCCATGTGGCTGACAGGACTTTTGTGACGTCACGGGGAACTTGTGCTGGAGCAGTCTCCCCTGAAGGACTGCACCCCATGGAGAGACACTCACATAGGGACAGTTTGTTAAGAACTGTCTCTCAAGAGAGAACGCACGTTCGAGAAAGTGTGTGAAGATTTTTTTAACACATTTCCCCAAAATCGAGTCTATTTTGCCCAGGATGGTAGATGCGGGTGATCTCCCTGTCCTTATCTCAAACCATGGACCCTTTGTTATATTTTCTCCCCCTGTCTAGCTAAGAAGTAGAGGTGATAGAGCGGCTGTGTGGGTTCCTGGCTGCCAGCCAGGGTCAAAACACTCCAAGCAATAATGCCTAAATATTTTTACTTAAATATTACTCTGGACCACGCCACTCCTTTTCTTCTCCACTCCGGCCCTTTCTCAGATTCCAGTCCTGCTCTGCTTATGCCTTTGCCTCCCTTTCCAAATACAAATTCAACCACAAACATCTCAACCTGACCAAGGCTATGGCAAGCACATCCATCCCTCCCAACCCATCAAGCACAGTCATTTCAATCCCCTCTTTCATGTCCTTAGGAAAGCAAAGCAGCTGGTACTTGCTGGGCTGATGTTCAGTTGAATCAGTAGCCTGATCCAGCTCATCACATCATGGCATCATACTACTACTGAGAAAAGGAAGAGAGAAGGCCTGAATCACCAGGTGCAGAAGAGAGGAAAGGAGCTAAAAGGTCCTTTCCTTTCCAGCAGCAGCAGTAATTTACGTAATGGTTTAAACTGATTTTGAAAGTACAGTGTTAAGTCACAGGGGTACACTGATCTTCAAAGCACATCCATTGTGCTTCCTGCATTGTGTACACCGAATTTCATTTAACACAGGAAATTCTAGGAGCAGTTTGGTTTATTAAGAAGTGAACATCTCAAACATTACTAGTAAAATATTGGCATGTCATAATGTAACACAGATATATTTATAACTCCGTGGCAATAAAAAGATCTTTTGACAACAGGAGTGCAGGGAATCCTGCCAACATCTGCACATGTACAAACAACATCTCTTGTTTTGGCTCCCTTCCAATTGGCATGTAACAGCCACATCTACACTTCATTACCCAAGTCAGTAGCTGAAGAAGAGGATAAAAATATGTAAAAGTGCTTCATTCAGCAGTTTTATATTCACTTGGAGAATTTGACAAGATTATTAATTGAGATGCAGATTGTCGTCTTTGCAAGCAGAGATTTTTAACTCTTTGTACTACTCTATTTTGAAAGCATCTTCCTAGGTGAAATTGCAGCTAACTCCAGAGGTGGGTTTTTTTCATGTTTTAAAGATTTGAAAGCCAGTAAGACATGAACACAAACTTGTACTGTCATTAAACATGTTTTCCATGAACAAGTTGCATTTACAAACCAAAAGCATAGTGGATAGCTGCCAAAAATCTTATATTTCTGTGGAGTAATGCAAAACAGTATTTTAGATTTTATTCTAATTCTCAAATTATTATTAGTAGAAATATTTCATTAGATAATTTGGTACTTGAATATGCTATGTGAAGACTCAAAAATGTGCATTTTGTAATTAAGTTAAAAAACTAAGCTCTTGTTCAAAACCAGAAGCAGGTACCTGACAAAAGAATCTGTAATTCTGATGCACCCATGAATATACACAGAAACATCATGGCAACCACACACAATTAAGCTTTTAAAAGTGTTTTAAAATATAGTAATGCCTATGAAAAACAACAAACAGCTTAGTAAGTTCTCCCTCATTAAAAGTGTTATCTTTCTCTATTCATGTAGAAAGAGGTATAAAGTTCTAACAGAAGGATGGAAAACAGTAAATACGACACAAGTTTTGCTACCTCCATTCCTTGTAGCACATACATGAAAAATATTTTAGTTCCTCTAATTAGTGTACCTACAAGATATCTCTCTAAGAAAGGCTTAAAAACCTACGCTCTGTCAAAGGGACAAATGACATTTTGTTCCTGAAAGAACAATACTGCATTTGTCTCTTTTAAAAAAATGCACTGTAGTCTCAGAATAAACATTGAAAATTAAAAGGGTGAAGCCTACTAATTTTCTGAAGCCTAAAACACAGCACACTATCAGTGCATTTGTCTTCCTTACTTCCATCTGTCTAAACATGAGAAGATACACAAATCTGCCACTAGTTTTGAATATTCAGAGCTATGATCGTGCAGTGAAGATTCATCAGCTTGAAGGTTTATTGTAGTCTGCAGTAACACAAATCCCTTTTGAATTAAACACTTAGAAGTATATTAGTTTATCATAATCAAGCATTAATTCATCCTAATAATCAAGCCCAAAAAAGTCAAAACAGTTCAAGTAACAACTGACATCACTGAGCTACTGTTCCACTGTACCATTAAAAAAAATACACTTTTCGTTTTCAAAACTACTACAGAAGATGCTGCATGTCACTACCAATTTTTGTAAAAAGTGAGTTTCATCTAAAAAAAAAAAAAACAAAAACCAAACAAACAAAAACAAAGAGCTGTGCTTAAATATAATGACATTAAAAAGTATAAATACAAAATACAACAGGAACTTCTCTTTCTACTCCTTATGACCCTGAAGATTTTCAAGGCACAATTACACTCTTTGTGTTGTCTTTGCTAAAATCATCCTAGAATCACAGAATCATTTCAGTCGGAAAAGACCTTTAAGATCATCAAGTCCAACCATTATCTAACTCTACCAGACCCACTTCTAAACCTGAACACCTGAGCACCACACCTAGACAGCTTTTAAAAACATCGAAGGATGTGGATTGAACCACCTCTCTGCGCAGCCTGAAACTGTGTTTGCCCAGGCGTAAACTAGCATAGCAAGTAGAATTTAGATAATATGCTCTTTCTGAAAAGGAAAAAAAAAAATAGTTCTTTCATCAGAGTACTGTTGATTCTGCAGTGTAAACAGAAATAGCTCTTGTGTTAGTCACCAAGTCAAATAAGGAAAGCTCTGGAACCACAAAGAGCTGGAGATCAGATTTTACAATTAAACTTTTCAGACCAAAGAAAATCAAAAAGCATAGCCTAAACACAGATACCTTCTTTTGTCAGGAATTGATCTGCATTCTAGATGATAGGTAATCAAAAGCATTTGTGAATGCTAGTGAGTATAATGAACACAATTTCATTCTCAACTATTCGCCAAATCATTCAACATCCAATTTAACTTCCACAGAAGATAAGCATATACATACACATAGTCTACACATACACAGTTAAGAGGGGATTTCACTGAATATTTCAAATAGTAGTGTTCCCATTGAAACTATATTTCTTTCATTTATTTGTATTTTGTTCAGTTTTACTACACTTCAACTAGTTACCACACCCAATTCATGCAACAAAAGGTACGTAGCAGGCACATATAGAAACTCTAAATACTCAGAAGTTACTCAATGATTAATTAATACACTTGAACTGTATTGCACTATGTTAGCAGAGGTATGTCACTCCTCCAAGCAAATTAATGAATAATGATTAGACCAAAGTACCATAGTAAAGAAAACTTCACATTGTATTGGTTGTTACCTGTTCAAGTAAGTTTGTTGTTCATAAAAGTTTTTTCAGATTAAAACTGAAAGAGATGAAAATCATCACTATCTACTTCCAATCCATTATGAGTCTGGAATATATCACTATAAATAAGACCTAGCAGAGATGGCCTACTCTTAGTTCTGAAAGTTGATTTTCAAAATTAAAGAGACTAAATTCAGGAAAGAAAAACCATAGCTCCCTCTCTACATCAGACATACCAGAAGCAAATGGACAACACTGGTACTTCAGGGTTTGGAATGTAGGGTAACATACTTTTCCTGTGTCACTGAAAACTGCTAAGAGTTATCATTTATCAGGAGGATTTCTATTTAAGTCTGTACAGTGATTTCTCAGCAGCTTCTAGATTAAGACAGTCATTGATCATAATACAGACCCAACAATAGCTTCAAGAATTTCTAGACCATTCTAAAATACTTCTTATAATTTACTTACATGTCTTCACTTTTGGGAATTTTCACCAGAAAGAAGGATGAAAATAAATTTTCATCATTTAAAGAGTATAACTAAATATGGTACCATGACAAGTATGCTCCACTTCTGGCCTAATATGTATACTCATATGTCACTGCAAAAAAAAAATAACTCTTTGATTTTTTAGCACAATCGAATCAGTGAAATATTCTTGTAGCATGGGGCTACTCAATTTTAATTCAATAAAACATTATTTTTGTTTCTTTTAAAAAACGTGCACAATGGAAATTCAGGGATAGTTAAAAAATTCGTCTCCATTCTCCACAATAGTTAGAAGTATGTAGAACAGGAATCGAAAAAGACTGAAGCCTCACTTTAACACCTAAAATTTAAATCCTTTGCTTTCTGAATAACTTTTTCTACAGATATCAGTTGACTGATTAGTGCAACAAAAAAGAAAAAAAAAGAATTTTAAGAACAGTTAAGACTTGAAAAGAAAAAAAAAATAATCTACCTATAAAGTATCACTTGCAGAGATATTTCTTAAGCCTAGTTTATGTTTACCACTTATAATTTACATACAAGATACAAGTTTCACCACCATTCTTTGAAGCATCTCCATTTTAAACAGGTTAGCTACAGCTTGAGACAAAGTTGCATTAAGGCACTCCCTGGATGGAATTCAGATACACCTTCTATGGTTCAGGATAAAAAAAAAAATAAAATCAAACACATTATTTGCAAGCACTTAATTTATTTTTATTTTAATAGCAAAGTTTGCATGCAAACTTTAAGTTTGCTTTAAAAACAAAGCAAACGTACTTTCATTTTAGTAGTGCATCTGGTGGAACTGTACATCAATTCATTAGCCAGCACAAAGGCAAGACTGCATATTGCAAGACCAGCTCTAGATGCGTTTTTGCCACAAAACAGAACCTATGTTACAGTTTCACAGGGACAAATGTAAACTGTCTTTTCAGCTAACGATTAGGAGAAATACAACCACTTTACTGAAAACCACAAATTTTTAATCTAGAAAGAATTTCTTTTTTCAGCAGTAGTAAGTTACACTGTAGCTTCCCCAAGTCACAGAACAAGGATTTCTCCGCTTTGCTCTGTTTTTTGGGCATTGTTGACTTTGCATTTGTTTGGGGTTTTTTTCATCATGTTTAAGTAAAAAACTTAAAACTTTGCCACAGGCCTTCATGTGCTGGATGATGCACGGTTGCATACCACAGCTCACAGCACAGCAGCTATGGTGGCACAACAGCAGCAGCTCAGGAACTGTTAAGACACAGCCACAGCAGCTCTCAACAGGAAATGTGGAGGCCAAGAGAGATCAGTGCAGGACTCTATGGAAAATAAGAGGTATGTCTCAAGAAAGCTTAACTATTTCCCCCAATGCTTTTGTTGAACTGCCTTGTACTTGGAAAAAATCTTGTTAGGAAATGGTGGGGAAGAAGGTACATAAGAGTGAAAGTCTGAACAACAGTCCTAGTCTACAGAAGTTAATAGGCAGCAAACATTCTAGTTCTGTAAGAGTAAGTTTATGTTTCTATTTTCCAGTGAAGATAAAAATTGTGTTACTTCCTAAAGTTGAATAACATCCATTAATTGAGCACCCTTCATAATGTTAAGGAAGACCCTCTGCCATAGTTATTTTTAAAAGACAAAGTGTCTTTTGGTTGGTGGGTGGTTTATGAAAAGTCATAGGGTAAAGATAAATCTACTTACATCTGTGGTAGTTCTATGAATTCTACAAGAAGTGAATATTCACACTGCACTCACTCTGTAATCTGATGCATTTTAAAAATTTTGGTATTTGTTCACAACCTATCTTTGCAAGTGTTTGATGCACATAGTCATAGTATTCAATTATGAATCAGAAGTCATGCACAGATCCTACTCTCTATATGATTCCTACTTAAAATACTCTGTTTTCCATTAGTTGAAGGGAACAGCAGCAAATTTTGTTGTTGCTTTTGTCCAAATAAGCTGCTCGTGTTTATATAAAATATTGGTTGACACATAGCAAATTTTGATCACAGATCAGAACTTATTTTACTAAAAAGTATTCATCTTTATTGCAGAAAAGGACTACTAGAAAGATCAAGGAAAGAAAAAACCTAGCAGAAGTTAAATCTTAAACTTTTACACTTCAAGTTAAATAATTTTCTCAACCCTCATATATAGGTTGCTTCATTCAAATGTGAATTCAAATAAAAAATGTGAGAGGATTTAATTACTGACTAGATTAGTGAGATTCTATGAAAGTAAAAATAGTATTATACTACCAAGAAAAAGATGTAAACTGTGCTGAATAACAATACAGCTGTCTTTTCACTGAGTTAGGATTACAATAAGTAATCTATATAAAACTGTGTTATTTCACTACTGTTCAGAGTCTTGTAACAGAAGTATATCATGCCATGGGTTAAAGCCACATCTGAAAACTTTTGAGAGCAAAAGCTGTAAGTCAGCTGTGACAATATGCAGTTAGCAAGAAATGTCAATTCAGGAATGTCCTGGTTTGAGCTATAAAACCCAGTTCTCTTTAGTGCTTTTACTTTCCAGTTTAGTCTCTTCTAGGAGGCTGCACTTTCTGAAGTCAGCAGCATGTTTTTGCAGACAATGGCTGCTACTGGCAGTGATAACACCTGATGTTTACAGTTACTGCCTGGGACTGGGATGCAGAAAGGCTCTTGCTGATACTTATTCCTGTAGTGCCCAAGGCCACTGCTGGCTCTTGTGTGCCACGCTGGGGGTGCTGGGTAGTAAGAAGGGTCACAAGGAAGTAAAAGGTTGCACCTCCAGCGGGGTAATAGACAGGACAGGTGACCAACAAGAGTACTCCATTTCATATACATCATATTTAGTATGAACTGAGTGATCAGAAGAGTTTCTGCCCTTTTCTGCAATGGCCGG
>NW_009731449.1:0-927 GCF_000703405.1 Apaloderma vittatum | reverse complement strand
AGCCAACAAAATTATTAAATCAAGTTTATGTCATTTAACTGGTAAGCAGTGAAAAGTACTAGGTGTTGTTTTCATCTTTCCAAAACTAGAAAGAATTCTGATGCTCTGCAAATGGAAAGGTGTGATAAGTGTTAAAATCAGAGTTTGGAAAGTGGAAGAGATGCTTGAAATACAAACCCAGCCAGACATATACTGGCCTGAGGAAATTCATCAGTGATTAAGGAATGTTATGTGCCTATACTCAGCATCTAGGCTGCCACCAAATCAAAGTGGCCTCTTTTTCACTACACGCTAGCACATTAAAGACAGAATTCTTCTGAGAAATATAAAACTTGTCTCTATAACTCGAAGGGGATAAAGGATCCTCAGTCACTAGGCGAGACTCATAGAACATTCTTTAAACTAAATATGAAGGGGGAAGGGGTTACAAGCAGATCAAATGAAAATAACCCTGGGATACACATAGTGACATCAGAAGCAGAGTCACTAGCACAGATGAAGTACAACTGTACTTCATTGGGGGCTCCACGTACCTTATCAGGGGCCCGACTCAAATGCCTTTATACAAATGGCCGCAGCTTGGGCAATAAACAAGAGGAGCTGGAGATGCTTGTGTGCCCGCAGCGCTACGACCTGATCAGCATCACAGAGACGTGCTGGAATGACTGCTGTGATTGGTGTGTTGGACTAGAAAGATATAAACTGTTCAGGAAGGACAGGCAGGGGAAACGAGGAAGGGGTGTTGCCCTCTGTCAATGAACGGCTAGAATGCATGGAGCTCTACCCGGCAAGTGATGACAAAAGAACTGACTGCCTGTGGACCAGGGTGAAAGGAAAAGTAGGAGACTTTACAGTGGGTGTCTGCTACAGACCACTCAGTCAGAAGGACCAAGTAGACTGTCACGTCCCACTCAAGAGAGAGGGACA
>NW_009731448.1:0-1431 GCF_000703405.1 Apaloderma vittatum | reverse complement strand
GGGGGAAAAAAATCCCAGCAGAGGTAGCAGCCACACACCAACCCCTCACTGTAAACACCAAGAAAGGAGCTACAGAGGGAAAATCTGTTGTTGCTCCATGGGAATCCAGCAACAGAGGGGTCTAAGAGTGACACTAAAACGGGCCGTGCTGCCGTGAGGCCTCGTTTGCCAGAGCCAGACGAGAATGATCTGTTCTAAAACATGGTGGTGTGTTTGTTTTTGTAGTACTGCAGTTCCAAAATCCATAGTCTTTTTGTGGCCAACAAGCTCGCTCCTTTCTTCGCCTCGTTACTGCAGCTGTCGGAGGTCTGCACCCCTGCCTGGAAAACATGAGTAAGAGCGCGAAAGCAATCCTAGCAAAAATCTGCATCACTCACGCGTAATCAGACAACGCTTGGGAGATTTACAAAGGAGGGAGGGGGAGGAGAAAACCACGGCGCTGCAGCCATTCGCATTATTTCTGGTTTCTTTTCTTTGCAATAGTCACTTTTAGCTTCAGAATGCAACAAGCGTGTATTTCACAGGTGGCTTTATACCCACTTCAGCGTTATTGGGCTTTAAGTCGCATCCCACTGTGACCGAGTAAAATCTGGCAAATGGGCTGTGTCTGTTTAGAACATGTGCTTTCATTTCGTTTTGGGAATATTGTGTACATACATAACAAATTAACTGGAAAGCATACGCTGTGTTGTGGCTTCCTGCTTACCTCAAAGATTCTCTCCATGGTTCGTCCCGGCTGCTTTATACTATTCGGGCCACGCAAAACCTCCCGGGAAGCGCCCCAACGGCACTGCTGGGAATTCACCAGGGAGAAAAGCAGGCAGTCGCTGCTTACATCACTTCCTTTTCTCTGATCCAGCAGGAAGACACAGAAGCAGTTCAGCTGGAGCACTGCGTCTTCCAGTTCTTACGAGCAGAGCCACGATTTCCAACATAACCCAAAACACACGTTTGGGTGCTCAGAGGCACGTCCGAGTTTGGAGTCGTATCGGGTTTGTTTCAGAGCCACGCCGTATGGTCCTGCAGCAAGTGCAGGAGCCAAGGCCTGACAGTCAGAATTGAAATCCCAGCTTCATACGCTTGCACCGTGCTGGGGGGTCCTCCGCTGACACCCCTCGGGGTTCTGCAACGTGCTTAACTACACACACAAACGTCGCTGCCCAACGGTGTGGGTTTACCACGCTGGGTTTAGTGCCTTTAGAAGCACAAACTCAAGCGAAGGCACGCTGCACTTCTGATTGCCTCTGACTCAGTTTTTACCTGCCTCATCTTTCAAGCTTCACAAGATGCATCGGTTCCCTGCTCTGAAAGGAGTTCTGTAGATGAGAAACACTTTTAAATTTATACTACTTTTTTTTTTTTCCCCTCCCACTATCTTGCACATTCAGAATTTCATCTCACTTTCTTACTTGATGGCATGGAAGTTTTAAG
>NW_009731447.1:0-745 GCF_000703405.1 Apaloderma vittatum | reverse complement strand
TTAACATACTTTGGTATATTAATATATGCTTCTTTGTTTGGTTTGGTTTGACTTAGTTTGGTTTGATTTACTTTAGTTTGTTTTGTTTTGTCATGTTTTGTTTTTAGATTCTGATACTGCAAGGAAAAACAAACTGAAAGAGCTTTGAAAGAATCTTGATATGTCACGACTATTTTGGGGCGCATGTGAAGCGGCTGTGCCCCTGATGTGAATGACCTCTGTGGTGTGAATGCCCTCTGTGGCCATGGAGAACCTGAGAGCCTTCCTCAATTTGAGAACCTGAGGGGGAAGGAAGGACAGCATCATTCAGGCTGAAAGGGCCCTCAGGAGGTATCTTGACGGATCTCTTGCCTAAAGGCAAGAAGGGCAGACCAGATCACTCAGGGCTTCTTCCAAAATCATCTTGGTCCCTTTCTAGAACAGAGCTGGTGCACAGTCCCTGAGAAAAAGCACCCAGGTCTGACTGTCATCCCATATGACAAGTTTATCCCGTATGTACCCCGGCTCTCTCTTATCCTTGTGTCTTGTACCACGGACATAATCCTGACTCAGCCTTCCTGGGGACTGCGCTGTGCTGCTACAAGTTCCCATAATTCTTCCCTTTCTCCAGGCAGGACAAGCCCAGCTCCTTCAGTCTCTCCTCACCAGAAAATTGCTCCAGTGCCTCACTGGCTCAGGGATCCGTTGTAAAGTCACTCCAGGTTGCTGATGTGATAGCCTGGACAATCCCTTCCCTTGATCTTTG
>NW_009731446.1:6594-6903 GCF_000703405.1 Apaloderma vittatum | reverse complement strand
ATTGTTGCTGCTATAGATTGCCACATCTTGAATCTGTAAGGGTGTGGGCAGGACCCCAGCCCTGTGGTGTTTTCCCTCTCCTGCTGATACTGTGATAATGTCGGGTCTTGTGGATGCTCTGCCAAGGTGTACAGCCTGTTATCATCTTGACTGCCAAGGCACGTAGCAGTGGTGTGGTGCAGTAGCTGTGTTGGAACAACCGCTGGGAGGTGACACCGTCCACTTGTTGCTCCTCCTGTGTGCAAAAACCCTGTTGCCCCTGTGCAGGGCTCCACGCTTACTGTGGTTTGTGGAAGAGCTGGGTAGGCC
>NW_009731446.1:0-6553 GCF_000703405.1 Apaloderma vittatum | reverse complement strand
TTAACAGCTTAAAGAGCGCGAGTGGCAGCCGGGGAGTCTGAGCTCACTGGGCTGTACAGGAATGTGTTAGGAATGTGTCTCGTGGTGGAAGCTCCCTCACCAGTGGTGGCCTGGTGGTGAATGCATTTTGATAACCCAGGTGTTGGTGTTTTGTTTTAAAGCTCTGATTGTCCTTCAGTGACTTGTCGCAGTATTGCTCGAGCAGGACCCCTGCCAAGCTGCTGTGGTCACTTCTCTCCTGTTCTGTAGGCAGGGGCTTCCAGCACCCCTAATCTCTGTCCTCTTTTTCTCCTTTCCAGTTCCCCATCACAGCCTTGCGAGAGATAAAAATCCTCCAGCTGCTCAAACATGAGAATGTGGTGAACCTCATAGAAATCTGCAGGACCAAAGGTAACTTGTGGGGGTGTCTTGTGCTGTCTGTCAGCTTTTTTTTAGCTCTCTGTCACCGCTGAGCTGGTGTTTTGCGCTGGGAGTGGGGTCGCTCTAGCTGAGCACGGGCCTCAGTTGCTGCCCGTGCCGCGGGGTGATGGTACACCCATCTTGGAAAACAGCTTCTAAATGAGTTCAGACATTGCTGCCTGGAAAGAGTTGTTTGTCAGTCCTGCTAGGAAACACCTGTGCCATGGTGGTGAGTCCTGTTTGCGTTGAAAAACTCCTGTCTGAGAGGATTTAAATAAACCAGTGCCAGAGAGGCTTTGAAGCAGAGGGTTCTGAGCCCGGCGCTGATCTCTTGGCTGTGCGCAGCCAGTTCCCTGTAAGGGGCTGGAGCCATCCCTCTCAGTTGGCTGATGAGGGTTGGTGGCAGCTCTGAGCTGGTGACACAGCTCTAGCCGCAGACTCGCTCAGTGTCTTTCTGTGGGTGACGGTAGCAGCTCGTACCATGAGGGCTGGGACTCCACACGGGCAGTTCAGAATCGCCCTTCCACCTCGCCCAGTGTGCCTCTGTGCTCCTGGCCTGGCTCTGTTCCCAGTGAAATTGCTTTAAAACACGGATTTGTACCTGAAAAATGCTTTTGAAAGTGACAGCTGATGTTAAAGTGTAACATTCTCTAGTCAGTTGTTTCAGATAAATTAAAACGAAATGGCAGGTATTTGCTGACGATGTTTTTGTAAAAATCCGGTCACTGAACTGGTAGAGATCCCTGGACTGGGATGAGAAACTTGAAGTTACTCCAGTACTCCACTGCATGTAGATTATTGTCTCAACAGATACAAGTAGAAACACTGACAACAAGTTAATTTTTAATTAGTTGTGTGGTTAAAAAAGCTGTGACGATTGTATGTCTGGCATACCTAAGGTAAATATTTTTGTAGACTTCTCAGTTGTTTGTGTTTTGCTTGGATTCCAGTTTTCATCCAAATATACCTTGACCTCTAGTAAAGTAGAAGCGTTGCATTTGATGTTCTCAGACTTTAAGCTTTTCTCTGTTTTCATTGGAAACGCGCTTTAGGGGCTGGGCGGGTAAAGGACTGCAAACCTCGTCCAGCCAGCACCCTCCTGGCTGGTGGAGGAGCGGCGTGTTTCTGTGGAGGCTGAGCTCCGCTGTCGTTTTCTGGCTGGAGGTGCAGATCAGCAGGTTTTGCTGATTACAGCTGATGAAAATCAACCTTCCTTTTTTTAAATAAAGTTTTGCATGTGTGCTCTAGGAACAAGACTGAAATCGATTGCTTCACTTGAGGCTTCCTGTTGTTGACTTTAAATTGCAGCTGGGGTTGGAGTTTTAACTCACTTTGATCAGATCAGTCCATTTTTCTAGATGCTGTTTGAGGCTTCAGAAAACCTCATGTCCTGATTTGATGTGAGACAGATTTTCTCCATTTCTGCATTTTTTTCTGGGGCTCTCTTTGCGGGTGCCTTCAGTTATTGCTGATGGAATCGGTGATAGTGCTGGGCTGGCAGCTGGCGGTGCGCCCGGACAGCAGCTGGCAGGGAAGAAACCCCCCAGCCGTTACGTGCGCTGCGCAACGCAAAGTGAAGCTTTCAAAGATTTTTGTGCTGTCTCCTTGCCTTTCTGGTGACAATTCACTACTCCTGACCTCGGCCTCTGCTCTTCTGTTGCTAGTTGCTCTGTCTTAGTGCCTCGTTATGCAGGATCTTGAGGCCCGCAGGCTGTCTCAGGTTCTGTGTGTTCCTGTGTTCTGAGGTTTTGTCTCGTGAGCGCTTGTATGAGCAGCGGGGTGGCTGGAGGTCAGGAGGAGCTGTGGCAGGGTTAAGGGTCCCTCGCTGACAGTCCCTCCTTGCCTCTCTGTCTTGGTTTAGAAGACAGGGGCAAGCCTCCCTTGAAACCGAGAACTGTAAATCGCTCCCCCCACCACACACACTCCTCCGAACTGCTGTACCTTTCAAATTATGGGGCTTTCAGACAAAGATAGGGGAATAGGAATACCAGTTCTTTACTGAGAAATTGCAAACTACGAGGGTAATGATACAGAGGAAAAAAAAACAACAAGAAACAAATAATCCCAGAACCCGACAGAGTCAGAATACCTGACTTGGGAACAAAAAAAAAAGTCCAAATGCCCGTCCCCCTCCGCCCCCCGGAGTCCGGTGCTCGCGGCGGCCGAGTGGCTACCCACCCCCTGGCTGGGGCGGCTCCCACCTTTCCCATCGTTAACCCATGGTTACCCACTGACAAAAAGCACCTGCCCCTGGAGTTAACAAGAAATGAAAATACCTTCCAACCGGTTTCAACAGATGAAAATAGAATTACACTTTTTTTTTTTTTTGGTTACATATTGTAACCCAAGACATTCTCCCGTAGCCTCCCCGTACAACCGCTGCAAGGGCAGCATCTACCTTGTGTTTGACTTCTGCGAGCACGACCTGGCCGGCCTTCTCAGCAACGCTCATGTCAAGTTCACGCTCTCAGAGATCAAGAAAGTGATGCAGATGCTGTTGAATGGGCTCTACTACATCCACAGGAACAAGGTAACAGGTCAGATCTGTGCTGCGCCCTGAGGTCACCCGGCTCTCTGTGGCTTTCCAAGGAGCGGGTGCCTTAGCACAGGCTGGAGGGAGAGTCCTTCTTTGTCCTCCATCTCCAGAGTCGGCGTGCCCTGCTGGCACCAGGCGCCCAAGGAAGGCACCTTTAATGGCTTTACTTTTCAATGTCTGTCTCTGTACAGATCCTGCATCGAGACATGAAAGCTGCGAATGTCCTGATCACGCGGGATGGAGTCCTGAAGCTTGCGGACTTTGGGCTGGCTCGAGCTTTCAGCCTGGCGAAGAACAGCCAGCCAAACCGCTACACCAACCGCGTGGTGACTCTGTGGTATCGGCCGCCAGAGCTGCTCCTAGGTAGGAAGCGATGGGCTCTGCTGGCTTCTCTGTCCTTCTCGTGCCCCTGGGTGACTAACACAGCATCTCCATTTAGGGGAGCGGGACTATGGTCCCCCCATTGACCTCTGGGGCGCAGGCTGCATCATGGCAGAGATGTGGACCCGCAGCCCCATCATGCAGGGGAACACGGAGCAGCACCAGCTCACGCTCATCAGCCAGCTCTGCGGATCCATCACGCCGGAGGTGAGAGCTGGAGCGTGGGCAAGCTGTGGAGGCTGGGAGGAGGGAGGTGTGAAACGGAGCTGTGGGCAGGGACTGGGACCAGGCGCTCCCTGCCCTCTTCCCTGCCCTGTGCGCTGACACTGGAGCGTGCCTGCTGCCGGCAGGGAGGCCGGGGAAGTTCCCGCAAATGCGATTTGCCTCCTGGGAGCCAAGTGTGCAGTGGGATGAAGCACTTTCTTTGCTGCTCTGGGTGAACTACAGCTGTCGTGTTACTTGTATTCAACCTCCTGAAGAGAAGAGGGTGAACTTGGCCTCGGGAGGAGAAAGTCATGGGTGTGTTTTTGAGCAGGGAGAGGATGCTGGCTGCTCCAAGCGTGAAAGAATAATTGGACCTTATGTATGGGAGTCTGTTCCAGCCTGTGTTTAGGGGTTGTCTCAGATAAACACCCTCTGAATTTCTGCTTAAAGAAGAGTTTTTTGGTTTGTGTTGAGGGGTTTGTCTCGGGTGCTTTGCACTAGTCACCCTGAAAAGCCTCTTTAATTGTGGCTTAAGATTCGTGGCATCAGCTCAGCCCTGGTGTGAGCGCTTGGCCCTTTCCAGCTCCATATTTATGGGCAGCTTGTCCTGCCCTCTTGTGGGGGAGATGGAGCTGAGGGATCTCTTGGCCGGGGGCTGTGATCTAGCAGGGTGTGTCCTGCAGGAAGCTGCAGAGGCCTGATGCCTTTGTTACATACACTGGAACGTGCTTTCTTTTGTATGTAAATACCTGCTGCGGTCTGTCCCACATCAGGGTTGAGGTAAGTGCTAGTGATTGCAGCGGGCTTTTGCTTTCTAAGGATAAAAGGCTTCACACACATCCAGGTTATTTAGCAATAAGTTTTACTGCTTTATCTTTCTGGATGTTGTAGCTGGCCTGAGCCGTGCTCTCTAGTACTTCTTTTGTGGGAGAGCCAGAAATCCTGGCGCATCCTGCGGTTTCCATACGAGAAGAGTTCTGTCCTCACTTGCCCACGTGTCTCCAGGCTCTAGCGCACCCTTTAGAGCTTCCTTTGTGCTATGAGAACAAGGTCTGCAGGTTTGGAGGTTATAAAATAGTATTGTTCCCTCAGCAGACCTCACCATGGTTTGCCTGAGGGTATTCGCATCAGAAATGGCTTGTTCTCTCCGTAGCTGTTTCCTCCCAACCCCCTTTTCCTGCTTCTTCCCAGGTTTGGCCAAACGTGGATAAATATGAGCTGTACCAGAAGCTGGATCTCCCCAAGGGCCAGAAGCGCAAGGTGAAGGATCGCCTGAAAGCTTATGTCAAAGACCCCTACGCCCTCGACCTCATCGACAAGTTGCTGGTGCTGGATCCCGCTCAGCGGATTGACAGCGACGACGCGCTCAACCATGACTTCTTCTGGTCAGACCCAATGCCTTCGGACCTCAAAAACATGCTGTCCACCCACAACCAGTCCATGTTCGAGTACCTGGCCCCGCCGCGCAGGAGGGGTGGACACATGCCCCAGCAGCCAGCTAACCAAGGCAGGAACCCGGCCGCCACCAACCAGACTGAATTCGACAGGGTGTTTTGAGTGGGGGCTTCCCCAGAGGGGTCCCGGCCGGGCTGCTCCGTGGGTTACACTGAGCAGGGATTGTCCTGGCAGGGTCTTTCTGTCTGGGAAGGGACGTTTTTCAAGGCGAAGTGCCTGCTGGCTGTAGCTGAACTCTGCCGCCTCCTCTCGTCGTGGAGCTGCGTGACTGGGGAGGTGATGCCTGTGTTAAAGAAGTTTCTTTATCCTAGGTTTCCTGTAGCAGAATCTCAGGCATTGAATCTTGTAAAAATAAATAATTTTACAGAATCGTTCAGCAGCAGGGTCAGCTTGAACTGGGTCCCTCTGGAGACGGACCCAAACGAAGAAATCTCTAGGCAGTTCCATCCTTACAATCTCAGTTCCCCTCCCCAAACGTGACAGTTTGGTCCAACAGTAATATTTAGGTCTAGGGTCTTCTTGTTCCTCATTGCATCCTTTTTCTGTCCCCAGGTGGGGCCGTTCCTTTTATTTTTCACAGGATGCAGCTTCTGTTGATGTGGTGGCTACCTTGTTTTTCAAAGGATACACGGGTCATGGGGCCTGCCTTACACTAACCAAGTGTAAGTTCAGGATAAGTTCACCGCTTGCGGCCTAAGGCTTTACCAAGTCTTTTATGAATGCTGTACAACGGATTTCGTTTGAGCTACCACAACAGCCCGCAAGCCTAGGGTTGTTTCCCTGCAGCTTTGGCACAGAGCCTGTGTGCCCCTGCAGCGGTCTGCACTGGTCGCGTTAATCTTGTGGGTCAATAGTTACAGACCCAGGGATGGAAAAGGTGGCTCTGTGAGTGCTGGGGCTCTCGGCAAAGGGTGCAGTGACCGGCAGGACTGGGAGCAGCTGCCCTGGACCAAGCTGGGCTCTGCTGGGAGATGTCTCTGCTCTGGCCTGGTCGTAGCTCCTGCACGGCGTATCCTTTGAATGCTGAAGTGCTGATGGAGGATGAGGCAGGTGCTTGTGAGGAGACGGAGTCACTCTAGATAGTGTGACTGACTCTCACTGGATTTTGGGCTCTAGTCTCTGTTAATACCAGATGGTGTCTACGCTTTCTTCATTGTGAGCTGCAATTCGGAGTCCTGTCGGACACACCTGGCTGCTGTGTGCTCTCCCTGTAGCGCTGACCGTGGCAGGAGTTTGGACAGGGCAGTTGTGAGAGGGGTGAGACCTGCCCGTCTCACTGTCCGCAGGGACCTCGCGGTGCTGTGGCATTGCTGGAGTGCTGCGCTGGGAGCAGAGGGGCTCTTCAGACGCTTGCATGTCCACTCCTCTTTCCTGGAGATCTTTGCATGAATATAGAACAAGTCTGCTGCCTTACCTGGATGCAACGACCACCCTGACATGCCGTGATGGTGGACACACACCTTCTGCTTGTAGGGACCGAGTCGTACAGAGCAAGTGTTCCTTCACAGCCGCTGCAGCAGAGCCACCCGCTGAACGCGCCGTCTTCCATGGCCGTCCCCTGCACCTGGGGGCCTTCTA
>NW_009731445.1:10613-17477 GCF_000703405.1 Apaloderma vittatum | reverse complement strand
GTTGGGGTGAGCTTTGCGTGCAGGGGTCTTTCCAGCGCCGCTTCTCCCCACTTCTGCCTTGTAACTGCTCCAAAAGGGCTCCCTGACCTGGTGTGGTCAGAAGCACCACAAGCTTTCTAATCACACGTCAGATGGGAAGGCTACACAGACTTCCCCTCGACTGGAGACACCTCAGACCACCTCTCCCCGAAGCTCTCAGAGTGTTGGGGTGGGGCTGAGAATTGGTTTGGTGCTCAAACCCAGTCTCTGCAGCCAGGAGCACTGCAGGCTGATAGAGCTTCTTTTGTGGCAATGGAGGAAAAGCCACGTGTTCCTGAGCTTTACCATCATTTGATCGGTCAGTGGGGTTTAATTTGGTCTTGGCCAGGCCAACTGCAAATCTAAAGAAAACTCCTGTGATTTCTGTCCCTTGAACTGGGCAGCCTCAAGAGAGAACAGGGCTCCTACAGGTTCCTGTTGCCGGTCCCAGTAACAGCATCACTGATTTAAGGCTTGTGAGCCTCTTAGCACCAATGAGCTAAGCCCCGGCAGGTCTGATGAAGCATCGGATACAAGAATTTACTTAATCCTGTGATGGAGAAGAAAAACCCCACTTGTGGGGAAGCAAAATGGCTTGGCTGGGAGGGGCCAGCACAGGGAGCATCATGAGGCTCAGGGGTTGAAATGATGACCCCAACACCACAGGGGTGATCTTGCAGCCCAGGAGGGGCCCTGGGCATCCAAAACGTGCAAAAAGCCACTGAGATGACTAAAGGCTGGATGCGCTGATGCCCTCAGCATTGACTCTCTTGCTCCTCTGATCTTCTTCTAGAGATCCAGCCTGCTTATGATGTAGGCAGAGCCTTCGGGATTAGTTGTATGTTACCTCCTATTTGCATTACAGCTTGTGGCATGTTCTTCAAGAAAATATAAATAAATAAACAGAAAGGAGGGGGAAATGCTTATTTTAGCTACTTGAAGCTTAACAATAAGAATAATATGGAATTCTTTCAAGTTTCAGAGTCAAGATTCAGTTAATTTTCTTTTAAATAAGACCTATAACACACCGAACAGGCATCACTTGCCAAATATTTTTACCTCTCAAGTGCTGATGTATTTCACGGGTAGGTGTATGCTCTGAAGGACATTTCTTAGCTTTTCTCACTTGTATTTCATAGAATCATAGAATGGCCTAAGCTGGAAGCGACCTTAGAGATCATTTTAATCCAGCCTCCCTGCCGCCAGGGACGCCACCGCTCGACTAGATCAGGCAACACATGGGGACCGCACGGGGATCGAACCCGTGACCTTAGCGTTGTTAGCGCCATGCTCAACTGACTGAGTTAACTGGGCCCTTAACAGCCACTGGAGATGCCGGGGAATGAACAGAGATGGTAAATCAAATCTTGCACCTCCCTGAAAAACCAGAGATGCTCCTTCAAGTAGAGAAGGTTTCTTTTTACAGGGAACAGGTCTTCTGCACTGGGAGATGCAATGCAGCTGATTCTTAACTCCTGGTGCCTCCTTCCCAACCTCCTTATCTCCCTGCATCAGGAAGAAAACCTCTTTTCAGCTGGTCCTTTCTGTAACCAACCCTCTCATAAGTGGCCAAGTGGATGTTTGAGTTGCATTTGGTTGTCTGCAGCTCATTTCAGAAGCTTTCAACTACAAAAAGGGACATCTAGTAAGAAAGGGATTTTCTAATCAGCTACTCTTGCTGGCCCAGCAGCCGATCCTCCCTCCAGCTGGAGCCAAAGGAGGAGAAGGGGTTAGCTCCTTCCCCACAGGCTGCTGTCAGGAGACCCCGGAACCAGCACAAACGATTTTGACTCCCATGTAGGCAGCCAAACAGGGATCCTGCTTGCCAGCTGTGCCAGAGCAGGTGCTTCATGCCCATGTTGTGAGGCAGGTTTTGGTCCACATTTGCCAATAAGAGCCACCTGGCCTCAGTGGTACAGCTCCATCGTCCCCTCTTGCTGTGGGCAGGAACTAATCCTGCCCATCTTCAGTGGTTCTCTTTAGGCTTGCATGGAAATCCCAGTACAGGTCACTTTTGGAGCATAGGCTGTTGCTGCTCTGCAGCGACCAGCTTCTCCTGATGTTTGCCGGGCTTTGTGAAACATGGGAATTTGCAGTGATAGACCTGAGCCCCAGAACTGCTCTAAAAAGAGGAGGGACAGGGCCCCCCTTGCTCTGTAGCTACCGTGAGGCGGTATCAGCACCCAGGCTTGCTGATGGTTTTTTGCAAGGTGTATGTTGTGCTATAGAAAAGTTGGTTGTATGACAGTACAGGGTTGTGTGTTGTTTTGTTTTGTGGTGTTTTTTTTCTTCATCCATGGTAGGTTTATTGTGGTACTGGTCAAATGAGGTGACAGCTCTGGGTACTGCTGCAAAGGAGCTCAGTGGGTCTGGTCAAGTGTCAGCATTTCCTCTAACTACCCACGGAGAATTCCCATTGCTCCTTAGCAGAGGCCTCCTAGAAAAACCACGGTGTCAAAAGCCTAAGAAGAAAAGTAACTAAAGGACTCTCTTGGTAGGTCCATGATAGATAAGCAAAAATGTATTAATGATACCTTAATTATATTTAAAAATATAGCAAGTATATAAAACATATATTCATATTTTCTCAGTTTCAAGTACTGCTTTATTCTTAGCACTCTGCTTCTGACAGTCATTTGAGGCAGCTCCCGTACCTGTGAGCACTTGTTAGTTATGATTCATCTTTTCAGATGAAACCCTGGCATGCCTTGTTTTCAGACAAAACATCCCCCAGTCTTCTTAAAGCTAGCTTTACAGCATCAGCCTTAACAAAACAGCGGCAGAGAAAAATCAGGTCTGTGTCATCTCCTTGCTTTTTTTGGTTTTTTTTTTGCACATCACAAAGGTGCGGTTTTTTTAATTCCTATTTTTTTTCAAAGGACTCGTCCATTAGATGCAAGTAGGAAACATCCCTGGAGGATGCTGCTACCCCTCCATGGGCTTCAAGTGCCATGGAGGCTCTGGACACCACACCACCAGGTCCCTCTAGGGGCCAGCATTAGCACTTGTCAATCTCAGAATGATCACAGGTGGCTTTTGGTCCTTGGATGTGAGCAACTGAACTGAGAGCAAAAAGTCTAGTTAGGACAAGGCAGAACCTTTGCACCCACACCACTGTACTTGAAGGTTGTCCCCTGAGCTTCTAGCCACACTGTTAGACTTGGGTTTAAAAACCTCAAAATGAGCACTTCATGTGGTTTTCTGTTTCCTAAGATATGAACATCACTGTGGTCCCTGTTCAAAATGCCCTCATCAGGGCTGGTGCTCTCTGGTGACCCATTTTGGGCTTTGATTATGAAGTGTGTACATTTTCCTGTCAAAAACCTGATTTCAAGCACTTAGCTTCTCCAACTAGACTCCAGGGTGCTCATTCAGCCCCTGGCCAACACAGGGGCATCGGCACCTCAGGGCAGTGGGCTGGACAGGCAACCCCCTTGCCAGGAGGCAAGTGGAGACAAGCACCACAACACCTGAAGCTCATCACACCCCATCCTTGGCCCCACGGTGGAGCTGGTGGAAGTCAGCCTCAATCAATGGTTAAACTGCAGAAGAAAATGAGGCAAGAGATAGAGCAGGGGTGAGCAGGTGTGGTGCTACCTGAGGCTCAAGTCAGGGGCGGTTTGTGCTTTCACACCAGAGACACAGCTCACCACACGGACTCTGCGCTCAAAGTATCATACACCCTGTATCTGTAACACAGGATGCATTTGTTGTGTTAACTCTATTTCTGTTCATTTCAGGTTCTTTCCTTGGTCCCAACAGCAGCAATGCTTTATCCCCATGTTTTGCCTGAGCTCCTGCCAAGCTGACCTGCTAATCTTTGTCTTCAGTAGAACAGTAACACTTTTTTCCCCAGACTTGTGGAGTTTCTGTGGGATTCTAGTAAGTGCAATCAAGTTCATATGCTCTGTGGCCTCTGAATCACCTGTGCTTGCAGTTTTTAAAGTGCTCATTGCCTGTAGAAACTAATAGTATTCTTGATTGCCACAGGTCTGGAAAAAAAACATCCCCAGCCTCATTTGACACTTTCACTACTTTCAGAAAAGGGAAAAAAAAAAGAAAGAAATGTTTGCCTTTTCTGCATCAGTATTTAAAAGAAACCAAACCAACCAACCCTTCTTTCACACCGCTCTGCCTGGTGGAAAGTTTTTGGTGTGCCTGTCTTTCATGTGTCTCGACAACTACTTCTTTGCTCTTGACCACTCTGCTGAACTGCTTACTGGTTCCAGTCAGCCACTCCTCAGTTGGGCTTCCTACCTGCCATAATTGTTAACATATTCATTGTGTCTCCTATTAACATTATTTAATTTTAATTACTACCTTTAGTGAAAGGCAGTGAGCTGTTCTTCAGCTGCTTCTTTTCCTAATTAGTGACACAGCCTTTTGGCTTGCAAACAAGGCTGTCGCAGAACCCTTATGTTGGCATCCAGGCTCTGGGTGCCTTTGCTGCTGTGTCCCAGCAAGGGAGACATCACCCATGTGGGCTGCAGGGACCTGGGCAAGCCAAGGAGCCCTCAGCAGAGCCTGACAGCACAGTTTTCACAGCTAAGGAAATCCAAGAGGAAGGGGGGTAGGTCTAAGGGGAGGGTGGGATTTGCTAGTCTGCATGAGCTAGAACTAGTAACTGCTCATGGCTCCTCCTCATAGCAGCCAGAAATTGGGGTATTTATTCTCCAGGGCCCTGAATGTCTCTGGTAGGCAGGGCAGTCTCATGAGGAGTGATTGAGGAACATCAGGTAGGTGGAGAAAACAGGAAAACAAATCAAATCAAAAACAGATTGCTGGCAGCTCAGCGTGACAGCTCCTTACTGTGAAGAGTTGCCCAACGCCAGTCTGGCTGCACGATGAACCAAGTTGAGGAGTGAATGAGTCAGTATTTCCTAAAGGTATCCAGTGAAAGTAAACTAATTGTACCAACCATCCTAATGATGTCTGGGCCAGCGGATGAGCCACCTCCAAGTTTCACTCCTCGCTTCTCACGGGGGTCCAGTGGGCAGCAACACCCAACAGTGCTTCTGTTGTCAGGTTAGCAGGGGCAATGGGTTGACACAACGTCACACTGAAGTGGGGAGGGTCTGTGCTGGGCGAGCCACTACCAAAGCCAGCTCCTCTGCGTGCCAGGAGGAACTTAACAGGGCTGACACATTTGTAGAACCGTGGGAGAACAAGCCCTCCCCATCCGCACGGCTGGCCTGGGTGGAGGAGCTGGGTGGCAAGGATGGGCAGAGACCCAGCCTGGGCAAGAGGCGAAGGGAGTCGGGCTCCCTCCAGCAATGGGGGCACCCCTGCCAAAAGAAGAGGCACCAGGGGGACGGGTTTTATGAATTTAGTCTTGAGGAGAGCGGTACACCTCACTTGGCCTGAAGACTTGGGGGGGCTTTTTGGGGACAGGGTAGAAGCAGTCAGTAGGGAACCACCTTGCTGGAGAAGATTTAAGGTGTTTTAGGAAGTTTAACAGACGTGAATGCTTTAATGTAAAACCAGGCACTGAAATGGATTTCGAAGACCTGCTGCCTTCACCTCACTCGTTTGCGGACTTTCTCGTAAAGGTACGTTCCAGGCGAAGGAGGGATCGTATCGCTCGTGCCCCAGTACTGCACTAAGTGAGCTGAAACACGGTGAGCAGCAAAAAGTAAGCTGCAGTGCACTGGAGCTGCAGAGGACCGTGTCCCTCGGAAAAACGCTTGATCTCAGTACTGGCATCAAATAGACTACTAACGTTCATTAACAGGAAAATATTTTGAATTTTATTTTTTCACGTTATTATCAAGTACACAATTACAATAATGTCACACATCCCTATATGATTCTATGTATTTTGTTTTTGTCTTTTGTCTTTTTTACAAAGTGTACAGAGGGAAGGACGTATACAATATTTAACAGGGTATTTTCTACAGAACAATAATTTATATTATGTCCTTGTAAAAATCTGTACCTTTTTTTAAACATTAAACTGAAACATCCATTTTATAGCATTTGCTAAGCAAATTATTTAAGAATTAAAACTAACCTGTAACTAATGTCAGTACATTAACAATAACTATAATTTCATTTTCTCTTTATACAGACAAATACATTTTACAAAATCCACTTGACCAACCCTTAATTATTAAAAAAAAGTTTCAACATTGTGCTTTAAAAAAAAAAAAGAAAAAAAGAAAAAATAAGTGTGTATGATTTCCAGGCTACGTAAGAGAAAGAAAAGGTGTAAAATTGTGTTCTTTGTCTTTCAGCTTATTTAAAAAAATAAAGTTCAGAATGGCTAAAATCCTCGGTAATGCTATGGGAATTTATGCAGATTTTGTATACTTTTTCAGGTTTTCAGTTAGAAAATGTTTGGAGGGGGAAGGGAAGTCACAGGAGGGTGTTTTGCAAGATGCAAATTTTTGGGGGGGTTTTACTGCATCCGATTTGGCAACCAGTAGGCAACAGCCAGACAGCTACGGGCGCGTAGGAAACCCACTGACTTGACGGGGGATTTCAGCAAAGGCACGGTGCAGCACATCCACATACTACACACTAAGGGTTCACGGCCCGCGAGTAGCAATATTACACGAGAGCATGTTGTACAAGTCTGGGGGCACTGTCAAGCAGGCATCAAAAGGAAAAAAAAAAAAAGAAAAAAACCAACCAAAAACCAAATTATACAATAAAGGTAGCAACGTGGCGTTCGACCCTCCCGGACTGCAAACTAAACACAAGTATCTCAGCTGACAGTGAACACAGAGGGGCTGAGCAGTGGGAGCAGGGCTCGCTAACTGAGCAGAACACAAAAAGCTCAGGAGATGAATTCCTGAAAAGAAACCTTTATCACCCCAAGCCTGAAATCATCACTAAAATTCCTGC
>NW_009731445.1:0-10603 GCF_000703405.1 Apaloderma vittatum | reverse complement strand
GGTTTACCTGCCTGGAAACAAGAGTCGCCACCAGGCCAGGCCCTGAACCCTTCCCATGAGCCAGCTGCTGGTGCCAAATCTCTCCTCGGCTGGCAGGCAGCCAGCTCCCAGGCCTGTAATCCATCCTGAACCAGGGGCTTCCACCAGAATTGGAGCAAGGGGAGCAGGGCCGGGTCCTAAAACCTGCCACAGCGTGAAAGGGTTCGGGTTTTTCGCTCCACAGCTGTTGTTAAGGTATGGCAACCTCGTGCTTGGTACGTTTATGCCGGAGCCAGCAAGTGCCAGGGTGCTACTTCCTAATAGTCTTCAGGTGGTGAAACTACATGTCATTCTCCCCCAGCTGTTTATAACCAGATTAAAAGAACTGGGTTAATTCTGGATAGTGTAATAAACAGCAGCTGAACACAGCTGCTAATGGCTCAGGAAAAAAATCAATTTACAAAGAGTTCTGTCACTATCGTAAGTTACTTTTGTTATTAAGGGTAGCTGCAGTAAAACACTTCTGCTCCTTATGAACCCATCTGCTCCACTCCATCCCCCTCTGAAGCTCTCACTGTAAGTATCTTGTTTCCAAAACTGAGGCACCTCTTGGTCTTAAATTTTATTCTACAACAACTCACAAGAAAAATGTGACTTGAACAACAAACTGTTCTTTCAAAGAAATACTAACACACATAAAGTTTGAGGTACGTTTACCGGCACATACAGACAGTTGCGGTCTATTAACTCTGCAAATGGAACAAGAATATTTTACGTTTCCAACATTAAGACAGCAGTAAATTGAACAGAACCCAACTCCTTTGTAACACACAAAACCTTTCAAAGACAAAGAAGCACAGAACAAGAAATGTAATATTTGAGCACACTTTTAAATTCGGCAAAGAAAGAGAACAAATGCCCCAAACCACTTTTTTAAGAAAAAGAAAATTTCTCTCTGAAACCTGAATTAAGACACAGAAGAGTTTTCTGCAATAAAGTCAGATGTGTAACTCCTCAAATAGAGAATAGTTAACCTGCCACAAAGTCTGTATAGTCAAAACAAGACAATCAGGTGGGCCCTCGTGACTTTATCTTCTATATCACAATTCCCCATTTTATACACACCTCTGACAATTTTATCAAGAGAAATTTCATATTTTTAAAATTCACGACAAAACTGCATTAACATGGACACTGTGAGTATCAACGAGGTCAGTAAGATAAATATACTTAAATAAACTATTACGGTTGAAAAATTCAGTAAGAGACAGGGTTTACTTTATTAAATGCAACTTTATTGTTGCCATCTTTTTCTTCATTTATTAAACAAACTGAATAGAATTCAGAACACGCTATTGAACAAAAGGTATAAAAGTCAACTAGAAGCAATAATCCTATTTTTATACAGCAACAAATCAAATGCACAGTATGTTTTTTTTGTTGGTTTTCTTTTTGTTTTGTTTTTTTTTCTTTTCTTTTTTGTGTGTGTGTGATCGCAGGTGATTGGCTTTAAAATAAGCTAACTGCCCGAAAGGCGAAATTCCTTTCTAATTCCAGCCATTAAGCCTGTGACAGAGACTTTAAGGCAGCCCAACATCTTTATGATGCCGCATAATGTGCTGGTTCTTCTCTGAAGGCCTTCGGAAACCTTTCTTGCAATACTCACACCGGTGAGGGTAGTCTTTTGTGTGAATGGAAATAACATGCCGTTTGAAGCCTGAGGCGTCTGTAGTGCTATACTCACAGTACTCACACTGATACACTTTCCTGCCGCTGTGTGTTTTCATGTGTTTTTTCAGCTCATTTTGCTGCCTAAAGCCCTTTCTACACCTCTTGCACCTGAACGGGAGATCCTTTGTGTGAACTGAGAGTATGTGGCGGCTCAGAATGAAGGGATCCGCGATTTTAAAGTCACAATGTCTGCATTGGTGCAACTTTTTACCCTTGTGAGCTGCCACGTGTTTTTTCAGTTCCGAAGGCCTGTGAAAGCCTTTATCGCACATATCACACTTGTGAGGGTAGTCTTTCGTGTGCACCGAAATTATGTGTCGCTTCAGATCACTCGAGTTTGAGCTCTTATGGTCACAATGCAAACACTGATGCGTTTTACTTTCTTGATGCATAAGCGTATGCTGCTGTAGCTCTTTGGTATCTGAAAAAGTCTGGAAACAAATGTCACACTTTAACGGCGTTTCCTTACTGTGTTTAGTCTTTACGTGCGTTTTCAAGTTAGAAGAGTCGGCAGATCGGTATTCGCAGTATTGGCACTGGTAGGGTTTTTCACCAGTGTGGATTCGCATGTGCTTCTTGAGCTCTGACGGATGGCGAAACCCTTTGCCACACTCCACGCAAATGTGAGGAAAGTTCTTGCTGTGGACAGCTAAAAGGTGGTGACTCAGTAATCCTTGTTCTGCTGTCTCATAGTCGCAGAATTTGCACTTGTGCATTTTATTAACTCCTTTGTCCCTGTGCACCATCTTGTGAGTAAATAAAGTTCCTGCATGAGAGAAGGTTTTCCCGCACTCATCGCACTCAATAAGCTTTTCTGTTTTGTTGGTCAGCTTATGACTCTCCAAGTGGTTATGTAAACTTATTTTTTTATTCGTAGTGTAATCACAGTCTGTGCATCTGTATTTCTTCTTAGTAAGAAGGTGCTCTGGGTGGTTTTTCATGTGCCTTTTCAAGAAACCTCGAGACTTAAATTTCTTTCCACAAATCATGCAGGGGTAGACTGTCAACGGATGACCATCAGGGCCAATGATTATTGCTGAAAAAGAACAAAAATCCCTTCATCAATATTATACTTTAATAAATGTCTTATTTCGACCATAACACTGAGCTGAATGTTAAACGAGATCAGACACGTACGTTTTACTATATAATAAACAAGCTTGTTACTGTGTTAGGTAGAAGAAATACGTAAGGTAGAAGAAAGCAGCAATGTTTTTTGACTAGAGCAGGGTAGATTTAGATTAGACATTAGGAAGTTCTTTACTATGAGGGTGGTGAGGCACTGGCACAGGTTGCCCAGAGAAGCTGTGGATGCCCCCTCCCTGACAGTGTCCAAGGCCAGGCTGGATGGGGCTCTGAGCAGCCTGGTCTAGTGGGAGGTGTCCCTGCCCACGGCAGGGGACTGAAACCAGATGATCTTTAAGGTCCCTTCCAACCCAAACCGTTCTATGGCTCTATGATTCCATGATAAATCAAAGGAATTATTACTTTCACTTATTTTTATTATCAGAGGAAAGGAAATACTGTTCTTTGATGGAGACAACCAAAGCACCACCCAGCCGTTCTTCAACTCAACTAATTCTACTTTGAAGAACTGTGACCGCGTTCACACATCAAATACAAGCAGAAACCGACACTGACAGAAAGAACAGTGGGCAACTCACTAAACCAAAGATTACA
Organism: Apaloderma vittatum; assembly: GCF_000703405.1. Lineage (NCBI taxonomy): Eukaryota > Metazoa > Chordata > Aves > Trogoniformes > Trogonidae > Apaloderma > Apaloderma vittatum. Next base: position 7,213 of record NW_009731445.1, on the reverse strand, counting down.
TACTAAGTGTAGCACGTGTTTTTCTTTCACTTTCCATGAATGTGTAGATGAAGTTTCTTCTGACAGTTTAATCACCTATCGCTGACTACAATTCGTATCTCCCCAAACTAACACCTCCTCCTTGTGCCATCTGTCACAGCCACACTATGAAGAGGTATCAAGCAGGAATCAATGAGAACGTATTTCACACGTGGACACCTCAAAGCTTTGAACTTATTTGCCTTCATCCATCAGCCTGAATTTTTTACCCTGAATTTGTTTAGGAATGCTAAAAAGCACTTTTCTCCAAAAATTTTTTAGAAGGAGAACTGACTAGGTAGCTGGAAATACAAAAAGCAAACTTTTACAATTAAGATGTCTGGTTTACTGATTCACTGCTAGACAAAACAGAACCCCTACAGTTAAGTCACAATTTGGAAAGAAACTTTAAGTATCGTTTAAGACAAGGCTACTAGGAAAAAATAAAATAAAACAGTTGTGTGCTTTTTCAACTTTATCAGACAAAATAAATCTTTCAGATCACAACACAGTAACAGCAGAAACCAAATAATGCCACAGCAGCACATGCTGTTTTTCCAGTGATCCCAGTAAGAGCAGTGGCATGAACAAGAAGGCAATTTATTTTAAAGCTGAAACAGAACAGGGTATAGAAGTTACACTACCAAATGTAATACATAATGTTCAGATTTTCCAGTTATTGAGCTGATAAAATGAAATGTTCTACATATTTTCAATAAAGATGTAGGTTTTTTTAAAGCACTCTTAAGAGTAGAGTGTTCAACTGTCATCACTTTCAAAAAAGTTACATTAAACACTGAAATTAGTGTAGCAAGGTAAGTATACAGGCTTTTAACCTTTTACTATGACATTATTTTTTTCCTATGGTCAGAACTGACTTCCTTTAACACACTCTCCACAATCCAAGCCAACTATGTATTTATAAAACTCTAAAATAAAATCTATCACTCACTTAGGATGTGGAAGTGCTGTCGACAAAATAATCCCCAACATAATCACTGCTTTTTTCAAGACATGGCACATGCCATCAGCAAACTGCATCTGTTTATGGGTAAGTGCATAAAGGAATGAGAGCAGAACCGGCCACCAGATACTCACCTGTTTGATACTGCCTGGACTCAGGTCTCCTTTTTTTCTTTGGTTTTTGCTTAGCCAGTCTTCCGAGCCCAGCTGACTCATCTATGTGCAAAAGAGCACTTGCAGTGCCATTTCGACTTTCAATGCCGTCATTATTATTACCTAACAGGAGAAGTTAACAAGTTACCTACTGTCATCACTCTACAGATTATTCGAGTAACAAACTCTACAATGATGATAAAAGAAAAGATAAAGCGCTTTCCAGACATTTAATCAAACTGTAGTAATGCACACGACGACCTGCAAAACTTCTCTGTACACCTAACTCAGGAATCATCTTTGGAATCATGAACCTGGAAGCAGTGGCTTTTTAACCTAATTTTACAGGAATATACAATTTACAGGAACTATGGCTTTCCATTTCACGAAGAGCTCTCCTTTAAATGCAGCATTTTTAGCATTCCTTTGGTTGCTACTTATGCCCCAAATGTTTAACATCAGTCCACAACAGCACATCACAACATTTGCGGCGCGTGGCTTTCTTCTCAGTCCTGAGACACATTCATTCCCTTCTGGACATCTGAATTCACCTCACTGAAGTTTCTCAAACACCGAGTTTGAGAATTGGAACTGCAATCAAAGAAGTGTTCTTAACAGCCCATAAACTCGCACCCAAACTCCACTACTTACTATTTGCACACCTGATGCTTTTAACACTTATTCTTTTCACTTTACTTCTTTCTACTGGGAGGGAATAAATAGCATGCTCAGTATTGTGTACTAGAAAGAAGGAAACAATCTTCACCTCACGGAGCTTCATGTTTAATACACAAATAGTATCACTGGATGTAAAAAACCCATGAAAATGACGAGTAAATATATCTCTTCGTTTGGGAAGGTATTTACTATCTGTTCCATATTGGTGATTTAAGGGCATAAGTAAATTTTAATGCCAAATTTTGTGCTTAAGTATTTACTCCAATCAGTCAAAGGCAACAGTTCCTAGTGAAAGCAAAGCACACGAATAAGACAGGAATATTGAAATGGAAGAAAGTGCAAGATGCTCAACAGCTGTTCCCTTTGTAGAGCGCCGAGAATTAATATTAATCATTAAGGTAAGAAAACTCAGAGTCAACAACAGGCATATGCAGAGCCTGAATATTCTAATCCACAGGCTAGCTCAAGTGTTGGAACAGCAAATGTGGCAAGTGGGAAACACTGAAAGCCAAAACCTGTTTCATGAAAGCCAAAACCTGTATCACATCTTATGTGTAGAAAGCACAGTTCGCAACAGGTGCATAAAGGCTCCTCCTGGACTTTAACATTAAAGAGTCCTCAAACATTTTCTAACACTAGAATAAAACTGCAAAAACTTGCTAGAACAGAACAGAACACACAGTGGGACTGGGCTTTGCTACAGTACAGCAACAAATCAAACTGAACATTTTAAGATGCCATTGCTATCAGCTCTAAAATCCTCCTTAAGTGGAGAAGAGTTCCGAGAAGTGCAGATGACAAACCTCTGCCATTTTCATACCTTCATGCTTCATTGTTTCGTCCCTTCCCTGCCACTTCTCACCTTGCAAAGGCTGCTTACCGCTGGCAACGCAACCATTCCACCGTGTCCCGCATTTTTAAATGCTCCTTCCAATTCTCTCTCTCTGCACTTAGTACACTCTGCTCAATTTTGTCCTCCTTCTCTGAAATCAGTCTACAACTGTTGTTTCGAGTTTGCCTAATTTAATTTTTAATTCCCATTCAACCTTGCTTCTGTCCTTTCCTCTCCTCTGAAACTCTGCTCCCCAGCGTGTGGCCAAAGACAGGGCTCTGGGTAGACACCATCCACCTCCCAAACAACTTTTAACACATGCTCCTTCCTGAAATCGTGCCTTCCCTCGACTCAAGTCCACAATTCTAGCCCCCACTGCACTCTCAGCACTCGCCTGCCATTTGTCTGCTGGCACCATCACCACAATCCACATAAGGCAGACGGGACAACCTAAGTATTGTGCTCTACTCCACTACTTCTTCTGCTTTGTTTGGAAGGAGAAAGGGGCAATATGGAATCATTTGTAAGACGAGGTTTTTGCCTACCTGCTTATGGAGTAGCTTTGGAAATCAGTTTGTGCAGCAGTAGATGCTCAGATACTAGCGACCAAGACAAATAGTCCTGCATGCTGAAAATAATCTCAGGGTTCTGCTACAATTTTAAAATGTCTCCCTTCAGCTTTTTTTTTTTTTACTCAATTCTTTTTCCATTAGTGAAATCACATACTTATATGTTCATTCTAGAAAGCACCTAAATCAAGCCAGAGGCCAGTGTTGCTTCTCATTGTTACAGTGCCTCTTGCATACTCTCATCTGCTTTCTCCCCGCTCCCTGCAAATAAAGGTATTCAGTTCTATTCTCGAGCCAGCTCTTACTGCGTCCTACAACTGTGAAGGACAGATGTACTTGAGAACTAATTTTTCAGCTGAAAATTCATGTACTCCCCCCTTCTACATCATGAAAATTAGAAAAGTGCCTGTTAAAACAGGAGTAAGAAGCCTGCCTTAGAGCTTCTCTCCTCTTCACTTTTTAAGGCTCGTTATGCCAAGAAACCATTCTTTACTTAAAACTTTAAAAACAAACACAAAAGCACAGATACTCCACTACCCTCCAAAAAAAATCTCCAACATTTTTAGATGGTGTCACCAGGAAGAATTCTTCGAGAATTACCTACCATAAGCTGCTGCCCAAGCTATGGGCATGAACGTTTTAATCTCAGTGTCATCAATTTGCTGTTCATGGGCCGCTGCTGCATCTTCCTCTCCTACAATCACTTCCATATAAACCTCATCAGCTATTTCTGCAACATCTAAGAGAAAAAGAAGTGAAGAAAAAAATTAATAAACACTGCACTGCTGAAAGTAGAAATCCCTGTTCCCAAATGAAAGCCACCTACTTACTTAAGTCTTCATCTTCATGCTGAGAATCATTTACAGTCATGTAAACCATTTTCTCCCTTGGAATACGAATACTGCTATTTTGATCAAGTAATCCAACTGCATGGTCATTCTCTGGCTCGCTCTCCACAATGTCTACTGTGCCCCCTAATTAGGAAAATCAGAGCAAAATATTTTAAATATACTTTGTTCAAATTCTATGCCAGACTGTGGAAAACTGAGTTTGTCACTCTTGAACATTAGATACAACAGCTCTTTACAGATGACTGGACAAAAACCATGGTCTCTAATTATGCAAAATTTCAAATGTCAAGTTGGAGTACTCTAAAATTAGCATATTTTACCTAAATCCTCTTCTCCAGGATCTGCTTTGAATATATAGACCTTGATGACTTCTGGACAAATGCCATCCACTTTACAAGAGCCATTTTCTGACTCTGCTTCCATGGTAATTTCAGCAGAACCTTCTTGTTCTATCTTGCCAGCATCATCCACTACAAAAACAAATTATTACAATTATCCTGTCGTATACAGACAGACATAGATGAAAGACACTATTTCTTTACTACTCAAAATTGGAAGCAGTTTAAAATTAAAAAGTTGTGATTAAGTACCCATAATACTTTTTTCATCTCCTTGAAAACAATGGCAATAAACACACAAGTAAGTTCAGACCGTATCTTCTAGCTAAGGGGGAAGTGCAAGAGTGCTGTGGTGATGTGACCAGAAGCATGAGCACCACACCAGGCAATGCTAATAGGGAAACAGTGATCTGCAGGAAGACAATGTAGGTAGAAACTGCACGTTAGTACTTACTCTGTGGCATAATTTCATTTGTTCTCAGTTTTAATTGCCTTCTCCTTCACAACTAATCAGCTACGAGCTTCCTCCCCCCTGCATTATCTGTTGTTCGACTCTGTCTCTAATGCAAGCGGTACCACTGCTGCCCTTCAGACGTGGCTCCTTGCAGAGCAGCATTATCGATGCTTATTCGGTTGACTAGAGAGGCAATCCAAACAAAAACCACAGGAAGAAAACTCTCCACCACGTTTCTCAACCATTCAACAGCTGAGGGATCGAGCACAGTGTCAAAGAGTCGCTCTTGACTACTATAGCACTGGTGAACCTATTCAACTGATTGTTCATAGTGCCCTTACGGAGAGGGACCTGCACTGGATTTTATGCTGTAGCCATATGTACTCTACTTGCTATCGTCTCAGATTTTGTTCTCTTGCCTTCGGGCAGCGCGCCAACACCACGCTTGCACTGCCATAGCTTGCCTGGGTCTCCCACACAAACATGGCTGGCAGATGCTTTATGAGGAGCACGGTTCTGATTTTAAGACATGCTCTACATAGGCATGCACACCCCTCCCCCCGCTTATTTTACCAAGGGAAAAAACAGTAAATGTGCATTCACAAAAAGCAAATGTACCATTTCAAGACCTTCAGAGAACCTGCCAATTTCTGAAGCCCCGCAAACTTCTCAAGCATCAAGATTATTTAAAAATTCTTAATGTGATGGTGTACTTCTTTAATTTGTGAATTTATTATTCATAAAATCACTTTTGGAGGCAGACATGGTCCCTCAGAACCATCCACAACTTCAAACTGTGACAAAGCTTGAAATTTATGCTAAAGTAAAAACAGTCCCTTATTAGTACAATTAGGAAAATTAGAATTCTTAACTACCATGCCTAGCACATACAAAATACTTAGTAAAAGTATGCTCATTTTACTGGCACTCATTAAACTATCCTCATAACTAAATCACAGCTTCATTACTCTGTAAGAGCAACTCTTCATTTACTTTAGGACCTAGCCAAAAGAATTCCTGAAAATGTTGCTCCTATCGTTTTCCTACCATGAAGTCGATAAATTAGTCTTTGAATTAGATAAACTAGCACATGTTCTGTATCAAATATAACTGTACTTAAGTACAGTTTCTCAGACATCATTATTCACACACATAAAAAAAAAGAATAATGTTAAATTATCAGGCACTAAAATAAATAGCCAAAAGAATTCCTGAAAATGTTGCTCCTATCGTTTTCCTACCATGAAGTCGATAAATTAGTCTTTGAATTAGATAAACTAGCACATGTTCTGTATCAAATATAACTGTACTTAAGTACAGTTTCTCAGACATCATTATTCACACAATAATTTAATATTTCACACAAAAATTTAATAATGTTAAATTATCAGGCACCAAAATAAATTAAGTCTCTTTCCTCACCAAAAGAGCAGCATAAAAAAACATTATATACTCTTACGCCACAATCAAAGGCCACCATACTGAATGTTTCAAGCAGTAAGATGTTAAAAAGATTACTTGGTGTCACAAGACAACATAACATCTTGGACGTGAAATGCCAAAACATTTCAAAAGTAAAAACCTTAAGATATTCCATTCAATCATGTTAACAACATAGCTCCACAGTATGTATAGTGAATTGCCGAGCAGACTTTCCTAAGTTTTCTGCCATATGCATGAAACGTCACTGGAACTCTGACAAAAAGAAAACTTGCTTTCATTTCTACACTAGATTTATGTAGCTGCTCTCCTTTGACTTGGCTGTTCCCGGTGTCACGCACGTGTATTTGGGCGGCTTTCAAATCAGTGTAGGCTGATGTTACATCGCTGAAGCCAAAGGGGAAGTCTGCCACCAAGCTCAACTGATGCTGGAACTTACTCAAGGAAGGAAAACTATGGCTGGAGCAATCAGAGACAAAACAAACCCGGGTGCATCATGGAAACAGGTCAGTTTCTTTTAACCAAAATGCACTTTTTTTTTTCCTCTTCCATAGTTATAGGGAATTATCCACTGGCAACGTCCACTCAGCAGAAGAATTCTAGATCTTAAAAATATGCTCCATTTACTCTTTGAAATAAGTTCTCCAAGGTTCAAAGTAATATTTTAAACAACTTGATTAAAAAACACTTATGCAATTTAGTTTGTTTATCCCTGATTTCCCTCTATATTCAACAGCATTTTAAAAATGTAACAACTGGTTTAAGCATTTTTAATAGCACCATTAAACTGCAAGGAAATTGATGCATAGGAGTACTAGACCAACTTTCCTCATCCAAAAGGAAAAAATTTCACCCCTGACAGTTGGCAATACTTAAAAACTGAAGTCCCTGAAGGGCTTGAAAAGGAAAAGTATTTG
>NW_009731444.1:0-36437 GCF_000703405.1 Apaloderma vittatum | reverse complement strand
CGGGGCCCGAAACCCGGCGGCGGGCGGCACCCGTGGGAGCGCTGCCCGCCTTTATGTGACGTGAGCGTGGGTTTCTGCGTTTCTTGTCAAGTAGGAGAAGCTGGTGTTTGGTGCCATTTTAGGCTTAAGCCTGGAGTTAAAGTTAATTCAGCAAGTTTGTTTAATTCACATCCAAGCTTAAGGGGTTTTATGCTCTTTTCCTGCACCGTTTGAACAAGAGAGTGTTTCCGCGCTTCACATTCGGGGGGCGGATGGCAGCAATGATTTATAAAACAGGGATCGCATTCTTTTTTAATTAAGTATCCTTGTAGATTTTATCTTCTCTGGATTTGACAGGAGCACGTTAAGACATTACATTAGTCTGGCAAATTGTACGTGCCCTTTCTACTAACAGCTTGTAGAAAAACAAACCATCTCCCAGAGATTAAAAAAAAATACATTTATATGGGAGAGGGAAGTTAGGTTTTGTAACCTATGGCCGGTTATGGCAATTGTTTTTTTTGGCGATATGTAACGACTCTGAAATTAGCAACATATCAAACTTGACAGCTTTTTGTGAGATGCTTTACTTACACAATTAACTCGGCTCTGGTACAGCCATTCCTATTGAGATCCTATTGCCTCTTAATAAAAGCACACACCCAAGCGCTCCAACGATATTGTGATAGTTCCACTTTTTCCAGAGTGAAAGGAGTTAAGTCCAAAAGTGCTTATAAACTAGGTTGTCACAAAATAAATAGGTGAGGGTGGATCCTGTCATGAAGGGCGATGGATTCCAGCATGAAGGATATACCTGATGGAAGTAGCAAAGCAGGTACACACTGGGCAAGTGCTAAGTAAATATGCAGGTACAACACATGAGCTCTGAGCACTGCTCTGCACAGATAAGTCTTTTTGCCTGTTATCTCTGGAGCTGCATTCTACTAGGAGAAGCCTATTGTTTTGTGGTTTTTTTTTTCTCTAGTAAAAGCAAATATCAACCCATGCAAGTCAATTGAAAAATAATTGTTTGGAAAAAAAATCTCAGATAAATCTTCTGCCCCATAAATAACTCAGCACTTTCCTAGATACTTCCTATTTCCCTGAACTGAACAATACAAAGAGTGGCTGTTACAATAAAAAATCCTCACCGTTTCAGATTTCTGGCACTTCCTTTAGAAGCAGTTCTCTAAAATTTTGTTCTTCCACTTACGTCACTCTTCAAAATCTGGTATTCGGGGCTTTTGGCATGTTTGCAGTGTCATATTCCATGAATAATCCTAAGAGATAATAGTCGATTTTAACTTTGACTGCTCTTTTTATTATTGTTATTAATAGACAGCTGTTTAAAGAAGCCCTTAAATACAGGAGCTACCAGCATTGTAACTCCTTTGATGAATCACTTGAATGAAGGATACATTTTATTAACAAGATGAATACTCTGCAGTTAGCGATTCATTCACTCTTCAGAGATAAAGAGCACTTCCCCATAACTTTTCTGAATCTGTTAGCACCGTGGAGTGAAGTTTGCAGGATGATTTGCCCTCTCCCTCTATTGTAAGGCTAATTGAAGGTTTACTTAAAGGGTGCCGTGTTTTAACACCTGGCCCAGCTGCTAAGTAGTGCTAGATCTCAGTTGGGTTTTACGCGAATGCTCTACTTAGTGGGATTAAGGAAAGGCAACCATAAGGCAAAAGCGAGCCCGTGGAATCCCAAACTCGATTTCAGAGCCCTTGAGAAAATACTTGCCAGTTTGAACTCCGCCTCATTTCTGCGCTATAGTGCTGGCCTGAGGCATTGTAGCTACTAGGGACCCAAGCCCAGGAGGAGACCTGAAGGGCCTCAGCTAAGCATAAAGAAGCACGAGCATATTGTTGCAATAACAGCATTCACTGAAAAGGGAGCGAGCCAAGTTGTCTCCGGGCAATGCAGGTAGCAAGCTTAGATTGGCTTCCCAGCCAGACAAGTCCCATTTTTTTTCATCATTTGAACTTGTGCTACACAAGTCATTTATTCAAATGTTCCATTTTTTCCCCCCCCTCATGCCTTTGGCTCAAAAGCCACTCTGTGACACTGCGGCAATCTCTGGAAAATTCCAGGTTGCTGGGGAGGGGAGTTGCGGTGCTTGAGCAAGAGAAATCTTTAGGAAAAATCCCCCATTGCTCTCGAGTACAATGGGCCATTGCTTACTTGACCAAACTGCAGCTAGACTTCAGCCATCGCCACTAACAAAAAATGTGTTTGGAGCCCCCTCTGCTTGCAGTTGTGTGGAGGTTTACAAGGGTGCCCTATGGAGGCTCCTTAGACGTTTACCCATAGGAACTGTGACGTGCCAGACTCTCCCCTTGGAGAATGCCCCCTCTGTATTAGTTCAAAGGATCCAGTCAGCTAGAGGTTCCCTGGGACAGCGGGGAGGAACCGCACAGGCTGGCAGGGAGGCGGCAGAGCTGGCAGCACTCAGCGCTGCGGCAGGCCCTGAGCCGAGAGTCGGAGCAGCTCGGTAAGATGAGGGTTGGTACAACGACACGGAGCAGAAGAGCCAATCCTAAATTTAGAGGCCTTTTTGCTTTCTGTGCCACATACATTTGGAATAAGCAAGAATCCAACCCAAAACCTTCATCAAGGCTTCTTTCTTGCAGATCCTTGCAGTAGCCTACAGCCCTCAGTAGGCAGAGATGTGGCAGGAGACGTCAGAAACACTTTTGGCAGTTTGATTCTGTAAAAAGTATTGCTATGGTACCAGTACGTCGTCTATCACTTTTCTCCACCACGTGTCTTGAAACTAGGCTACGTTGCAACCAGACGCAACAGTTACAGAGTCCGGAAGGAAAGCAGATGAGAAGCAGCCTTAGTGGTGAGAGCACTCTAGCACGCCAGTTCATTGCAACTTAAATGCATTTTACATTAAGACCCTAAGGGGAAAACAAGCCCCTTGTCCCAAAAGACAAGCCCCCACTGGTGACCAGGCTTCCTTCTGCCTGCTCTGGGAATGACTTCAAGTGATTCCCATGTTGCCGGCCACACCGTGTGTGCAGCAGGCAGGGGTGGGTACATCTCACAAGGCAGCACAGAGCCCAGCAGCTGCCTTCTGGCATACGGCACAACTTCTTCACCTGCGTGTGGCTTGAAAGCTGCTGCTGGGAGGGTGCTTCGCCCCGGGGATTGCCTTATCGATGGATTCTAGTACTTCCTGGCGGTTCCTATGTGCTGGCTAGAGTTCAAATGGGCTGGGTCAAATAGGCTGCACTCTACAGGGGAGTCAGGTAGGCTGGACCCCTGTCCCAGCGACAGGTGTCCCCCTGAAGTCTTTACACTAACAGTGTGTGTGATGTCAGGAGTCAGGCACTGACTCACCAAAACTGGGCAGGTACTTAAATTAGGCAGGTTGGAATTAATCTTAAATTATTTAGATGTGTACTTGATATAAATAAACTTCAAAGAGATTAAATAGGTTTGCTAAAAAAAAAAAAAGAAAAAAGCACACAGATTTTGAAATCTTCCTTGCATTAAAAATAAAACCAAAAGGGATTTTTAGGACTTTCAGAGACTGTGAAAGGCACCTTTAAAAAAAAATCAGTCCAATTAATTGATCTGATTTGCAGTAAAATGCGGTCTGCAACTCAAAGTTTATAAAAACTAAAATATGTAATGGCAAATAAGGCATCAGGATTACCAGTTTTGCACGCCTTAATGCTTTCCGCTGCCAGTCAGACTGAAAGGACATGTATGGACACATTGCACAGTAATATTTGGAAGCTCTGTTGGCCCACAGGCAACAATACTGAACAAGTAGCGTGCTGCAGGCAATATCCACACATTGCTATAACACAGGCAGAAAAGAACAGTGGCAGACACCTGAACTTCATTTATATTTTTAAACTTCCTGTGGCTGCAAGGAGTGTTGGAGGGTTCTGCCAGCAACATACTACACTGGTTTGAGAAACACTGGTTTAGAGTGCCAGTTAAGATAATTGCCTTTTTTTTTCCCTTGAGAAGCAGAATTGTTACATGATACTGTCTTTTTCTAAAACAAAAATTGTAACAATATTCTTATGTACGATAGATGCAGTTGGAAACTTTTCAGAATTGCTATTTAGCTAGATGGGCAAGAAATATCATAATTGTGTTGCTTGCTGAATTAAGGATATTAAAATAGAGAATCCACATGTCATCTTTGGATTTGAAAACCAAGCCAGTTCATCTCCAAGTGCATGTGGGTTTGAAATCTTACACTTGAGGGTTTAGCTCACAGAAAAAAAGTTTTGAAGACATAAGCATTCATTATAAAAAAACCCTTTTCTAGACTGAAGTAGCACCAGAGCGTACTGGCAAGACACAGATATGTAACAGTTGAGTACCAAAGGAAGGAGAATTTGATATAAAAGCTTAAAATAAAAATCAGATCAAAGCTGAAGAGGAAGATGGAATAGAACAGAAATGTAAAGGAACTTCAAGAATAGAATAACTAACCCAGTGAGCAACCTAAAATCTCCTTCTGTGCTGCAGCAGCTTACTTATATATCAGTTGCATCCATAACTGTTTAAAAACTGACAAATCTGAGCAATTTCACTCTTGGAAACAAGCCTCTTATAATCTCTTGGCAATGAAACTGCAGTTCCCTTTACTCTATGTTAGTTCAGCCAAGAACTGCGCCATTGTATGCTATCGCACAGCTTTGCATTAAAAAAGAAGTAATGCTCACTTAATGCACAGTCATTGTACTATCTATACCATAACTAACTATGAATGAGCAGACATTTATCCCATAAAGGTCTGCTTGTCAAAATTCTGTCTTACATCCAAAAGACATAAATATAGTCTGGAAGCTCCTTTCTCTCAGAAACGTCCACATCTCCCAGTCAAGTGCAAATGGCACACTTCCTTTGTGTGCTTAACGCTGAGTTCCATATCCTGCCCATTATATAGAGAAATAATATTTTGGACCCGTTGCATAGTCTCATACCTCATTAAGATATGCAAGTTCAAATATTTGCAACAATATTTAATAAAAAAAAAGGTTTTGGTAAGCAGTGTAGAAAACTAGGTTTCTTTGAGAACTCAGCTGGCTGATTTGCACTGTTATTTTGTTTTCTAGGTAAACACTTTTAAAAAAAAAATTAAAGTAGCAGTATTCAGACTTATGGAAGGCATTTTCTTTGTTTCAGAACCTGAAACTGAAACAGCCTTTTCAGTTTTTTGGACTCTTCAGCAGCTTCTATCATAGCCATAGTGTTACACAATCCCTTTCACAAAAAAGTCACTGTCTTAGAAGCAGCTAGTGATCTTTCCTTTTCAGTCTTTACCCTCACCTGTATTGGGAAGCTGCTCCCGAACCTTGTCCTCTGTGTAGATGGGAACCTTCTCTTCTGAATTTGCATTAACATAGATCTCTGGTTCATGGCTACTAGAACCTTTAGCCCATCTAGTTATAACTCAGTCGTACTGTGTGGTAACAACTTGGAGAAGGATCAGATATTTAAAAAGTGAATGCATTTTATCTAACAGAAATTTGCCGTTGAAATTGGGAAAATTTAATTTGGACTGACTTTTTAATAAAAATTGTAGGTGTAGAGACCTGGGTTTAAAAGAACAGAAAAAACCCCACTTGCTTAGTGGTTATTACTACAACAGAATATAATTGAAAGCAATTACTTTCCATAAAAGTTTCTCTAAGAAATACTTCCAGTCATTAGTAATATGACCATTTTTAGCAGCAAGACATCTTTAAGAAATACTATAAGTTTAAATCTTCTTTATTTTCCTGCAAAAATATCTTATTTTAGCATATGTACATCTAAAAGACATCTATAGCTTGTGGGCATACAACATCCGAGCAGAGGTAGGGATATTCATAGTTTTTGTACACTGATATAAAATGTTAACATAGTAACTTCTATAGGTTGACAAAAGAAACAAAAAATTTTAATTAAAAATAAATCTTACTAATGCAGACTTTTTCTTCTGTAACGTTCTCCTGCTAAACCCGTTTTTTTATGTTGGTGCCGAAAATAATGATGCAAGCAACTCAGTGTAATTGTAGAAAATTATTGCTGGTGATTTGCATATGAAACACACACCTTTTACTGCCTCTAGTTAGCATTGTTCAACTAGCTTATAAATAGTACAGCTGAAATGCTGCAAACAGAAAACAGTTTTCGATGGGCACATGCTATGAATGAAGAAATGTTCAGACACAATGTGCAAGTTGGAGAGCTTTCATCAAAACTGGCCAAGAGGGAAAAATGCTTCATTTCCTAATCATGCTCTGTTTCGGATAAGCTGCTCACATGTAGAAAGCATCACGCTCATCTGCAGAGCATAAAGCTTTTTAAAATGAGTTTTTATAGGCTTTTTCTGGAGGAAAAAAAACCCCTAATCTACAAGTACTTGTTTTAGCTTTTTCTAATTACTTCTACATAACATTTCACTTTCATAATCTGACATTTAATAACTGCAGAACCTTGCAGTTGATGCAAGTAATTTGGTGTAAACGTCGAAGACTTAAAAAAAGTCTAATTTTCAAGTACTGTTTTTGGTGCAAGTAAAATGCTCATTTTTGTGTATAATTTTAAAACTAAAATTGCTGACCATTGTTCTAATAATAAAGCAGAGTATTTTTAGCCTTTGATATTTGGGGGAAGGGGTAAAGAGAGGAAGGCAAAGTGGAATAGGGTAAAGAATAAAATTTTAAAGCATGATTTTTTTTTATAGCATTCGCAGTTCTTAGGAGATTCTTGCAATTCTCTCCTTCATAGGAGAATTGCAGTTCTCCTATGCAATCATACAAAAATGTCTCAAATTAAATTTTGTAAATACATTTCTTAAAAAAACAGGTAAGTTTGAGAACTACCATTTTAGTTATTTATGGGACACTTGTCTGTCACCACTAGCCAAGACCAACATTTGTGTGTGATACAATCCCTCTTCTCTACTGCAGATAGACTTGCTACTTTATCACGTGAAGTCGCAGAATACTGTAGAGCACTGCTTTCCAGTCTAGCAAGTAAATTGTCCTGTCACCATTTCTATTTTGGAAAAAAAAGGTTGCGTTTCCTTGGGAGTTGTACCCTAATGAAAGGCTTTTTTTTTTTTGCTAATAGGAAGGAACTGAAGTCAACTCACAGCGCTGCGGAGAATGAGTCTCCCACACATGGGGGAGCCCGAGCATTCCTCTGGCTGGCAGCAAGGCCGGGAGCAGCGGGCACTGCCGTGAAATGCCTGGACGTGTGGACAAAGGTGACCTCACGAAGCTTCGCTGCACCAAACGCCAACTTGTTCGTGGCCCTCTTGGCCCCTTCAAGGCTTACAATGAGCTTTGTGCTTTATCTTTTTGGTTGTTCAAAAGGTATTTGCTGCTAGACTTTTAGCTTAAGAGCTACCTTCTCTTAGCTTTAGGAAAACAGGCTTACCCTACAAGAGAAACACGTGAATGGTAATTAGGTAAATAATTAATGCATTTTAGGGATTGATTTCTGAAAGGGAAAAAAAAAAAAGATAATTTAATGCAAAGACCATCAGAATACATGACTTCCAGAGCTGGAAATATTCTTTCCTTTGAACTGCTTTGAGAGACTGAAAAAGCTCTTTATTTTTCATAAGACACTGTGCAGGTAAAAGTACTTTGAAGACTAGAAAGAATAAAAAAAAACTTGATGCCTCAGTTTTCTGTGAGATTGATGAAGGTACTGACAGCTACTTATTTGACCCAGAAGCTACTTCCTTAATAAATCAGCAGCATGACATAGTTGCTTGAGGTAGCCTTTTGCAACTATTAAAATGTAAACTCTATCTGCTCAGAAGAAAAAGCAACAGAGGGATCTCACCAGCAGGTTTACCCCTAAGGAGGCTGGTCTGGCATCCTTAACACCGCTTGGGGCAAGAAGCACTCCCCACTCACTCCAGAGAATGCTTCTTTAATCACAGAATCATAGAATCATAGAATGGGCTAGGCTGGAAGGGACCTTAGAGCTCATTTAATCCAACCTCCCTGTCATGGGCAGGGATGCCTCTCAACTGGATCAGGCAACACACGAGGACCGAATGGGAATTGAACCCGCGACCTTGGTGTTAGCAGCACCACGCTCCATTAAACTAAAAAGAGCTTTTCAGTCTTTTCGCAACTTCTCTCAAGTTGGATGCTAAGTTGTATATGGGACACCCGTGCACTCTTTATGGCAAGTAAGGCAAGCACACGCTGGGTTGCATTAGGAGAAGCACAGCCAGCTGATCAGGTGTGCCAGGCCACCAAATCCATGCAGTCCAATAAACCTAGCGGTTCTTTTCCTCCGCCTGGCTGCAGGCAGGGCCCCTCTATTCCTGCACAGAGTATTCATTACGTAATTCTTATAACCACAAACCAAAGTTCATTATTTGGGTCAGAAGGACTATCAGCCCTTCTGTTCTGTCTAGGGAATTGCTCAAGAGCAACCGAAGCAGCAATTTTCTTGCATGGACCCTTTCTGGGCAGCTGCTTTTTCTTGCAATTCACATACCCCAGGTTTGAGATGGATTCACCATCCCACTTCCTTGTGTCCTCCTCATGGTTGTGCAGACAGAACCACAGAGTGGCACACAGATGTACCCACGGTACCCTTCCCCTTGAGCAGAGAACAGTTCATTTGATAGCTGAGATGATGTCTGGTACAGGCAAGGAGGAAGACATACTGCCTTTGAATAAGCAAAAATCTTGGGACAGTCTTCTCCCAGCTGAGACACAGGCCTGTAGAGCTGGGGTGGAAGAGAGATTCTCTTCTAATTGCTGGAGCTGGCCGGCCCATCTACCCACAACCAGGGCCTCGATGTCTGGCCATCTCATGAGCACCAGCAAGATGGTGTATGACAACAGCGCGCTCCACACAAACTTCCGCTGAATGGACCACGTGGACTTCATCCGGAGCTTTAGATACCCGATTGCTGTCCAGGCTGCTGTAGATCACCTCTACAACTGCTAGTTCCCTCAGACACTGGATACCGCTATCAGTGGTTGTCCACTTGCCTTTATACAAGAACTTCCTCCACAGGACACCTTTCCTTCACACTCAACAGGATCTGCCTCCAGAGGTTGCCAATTGCTGCTGCTTTTCCAATCTCTTTGTTGATGCCCTAGTCCCTCCAGAGAGATCCCAGCTGCTGTGCTTCCTTGCCCTCTAATTCCTGACTGTTGGCCCCAGTATCCCAGCACTGGAGCAGCCAGCTTATAATTAACTTACCAAGTTGATGGCTGTAATCTTTGTGCATATCTTGCAGCTTACTCAGAGATAAAGAACTGGCAGTTTCTGGCTCATTTACAATTTCTGTCTCTTTCCCCTCCTGTTCTTTTGCCTGCTCTGCTGCACAATGGCAGCCTCTCCAATTCCTCCTCCTGCTCTCTCCTAAGAGAAACTTCTTTCTCCCTGTCTGCATGAGCTGACTTCTGCTTTCACTGTTCTTCTTCACTATGGGAGGTGACTGATAGACTTAATAGTTGGGTCTCTGGCTTGGGCACGGTGCCTGTTTGTGTCCTCAGATCCAGAGACCCTCTCTCCGCCATTCAGCAGGCGTATGCCAGGCCCAGCACAAGAAAAGAAGTTGTGTCCCTTTCATATAGCCAGGGCATTCTTTTCTCAAATGTTCTGTCACTTTATCAGGATCCTGCACTTGTCTGGGGGTCAAGTTCTGCAACTTCAGAGGTAAGAACAGTTCTAGAAACATGCCTATATGCTTTCACACACCTTGACACCCATGACCACACTGCCTCAAGGCACATCACTGTGTGATATTCCTAAATAGTCATTTAGCCTTAGGAAAAGCTGGAAACATTCTTGAGACACACCAACGTGAGCATTCTGATTACCTGGGGATATTCAAAATACTGAAGTCATTGTAATAAGGTGGAAAGCAACTACATTGCAGGAGATGAAGGGTAAGGAGCCGTTCTTTGTTTCCTCCACAAACTGTCTCTCAGATGAGAAAAGAAAAAAGGTGTAATTGTTAATTGTCTCCACGAGATGGTTCCCGAAGTACTGGGACAGCAGCAATGCAGGGCCCAAATACCAGATTAGGCTCAGGGCCAGTGCTTTCATCACAGTTCTTCCAGGCAAAACACACCTGAATGCTACATGGCGCAGCAAACTGCAAAAGCCAAACCCAGCCCTTAACATGCTCTCAGATTTGATGTACAGCAAGAGAGGGTGCATGACATAGAGTGGGTAAGGGAACAAATACACCTGCTTCAGGAATAACTCAGTCAACACTGTGACCAACAATCCCTAAACAGGTATAATAAGTTCCCTCTAGTGCACTCTGGCCAAATGTCGCATTATCTTGAGCTTTTGGTCTCTCATAGCAGGTGTCTAAAAGGACTGTGGTGGAGTCACCCTGGATGGCAGCTAAGCACCTCACAGCTGCTCACTCACTGCTCCCCACAGTGGGATAGGGGAGAGAATCAGAAGAGCAACAGTGAGAAGATTGGCAGGTTGAGTTGAACACAGTTTAAAAGATAAAAGGGAAAAAAAATGACAACAAAACAAAGAAACATAAGTGACGCAAAAGCAATCACTACCAGTCAACTGATGCCCAGATAGTCCTCAAGCAATGGACCCCCCGAAACACCTCCATACCCCATCCCATTTTTATTCCTGAGCATAATGTTATATGGTGTGGAATATCTCTGTGGTCAGTTGAGGCCAGCTGTCCACCTTCCCAGCTCTTTGCCTATCACCAACCCACTCGCTGGGTGCCAGAAGGGAGAAGCAGAGAAAGCCCTGGCATGCAAGCATGGTTGAGCAATAGCTAAAACATCAGTGTGTTAGCAACACTGCTTTGGACACAAATCCAAAACACAGCACCATATAGGTCACTATGAAGAAAATTAACTCCATCACAGCAAGATCCAGTATATCAAGTTGAATTTTTGTTCTCCTCCTTACCATAACGCAGCAAATCTTGCCCTGAACTGGCCTATTTTGGGCTCACAGCCCAAAAGAGATGATGCAAAGTCATGAAGGTCACTGGAATGCTGCCCCATTAGTCAGGGCCTAGGACATATGGCCACGAGAAGAGGCTGGCAGAGCTGGGGCTGCTCCGGCTGGTAAGAGGAGTCCAACAGGCAATCAAACTGCAGGACACAGCTGCAGGATAGGGAACTGGCCAAGACAGCAGAGCCAAACAATTCTTGGCTGTGGCAGGGAGGAAATAATGAGTGGGGCGGGTAAAAAAAAGAGAGCACCACCCCCCAGCCATGGTGAAGAAAGTTCATGCTGGACATCAAGAAAACTTCACAAGGAAGTTGGAGCAACACTGGGTTAGGTTGCATGGGAAACCTGTGGAAGCTCCATCCCTGGTGGTTTCCAAGACCAGACTTCACATGGACAACAGCCCGCTTCAAATGGGAGATTTGACTAGATGACTTTCAGCAGTCCCTTCCAGCCAACATTTCTATTCTTTCTAGTACTTCATTTTCCAAACAACCTTCCTATACAGTTTTATCACAATCACGGAGCTGGAAATACTTGGCTGGCAGTTAAATGACTTTCCATCCAGACCTATGAAACAGCCATTCTAGCCACTCTGGATGCACTCTTTGTAAGAGATGAATTTAGTTTGGTTTAAAAAGCAGTTAGGACCTTGTCCTGTATTTTGTGCACCTGTGGAATGGTCCACAATACCGGGGATAAGCTCAGAGAAACAACTGCACAGCTGAAGCAGATGGTGCTGTGAATAGCTTCCTCAGCCACGGCCCAGGCCTCCCTCTCCATCTTTATAGAAGATAGGTGGGGAAAAAAAATCAAGGTGATAAAAAAAAAAGCCAGAACAGCCTCAAAGTTCCACCACTGCTCAGAAATCGTATAAGGTATGGGAAGTATATTAATGCATAACAATGACTAATTCACTCAGAGTTTGATAGAGGGGTATAATTCTTTGCTTGTAGTTTACCTGGCAGAAACAAGACAACAAAAATTTCTCAACAATTATAGGCAAGTATCTTAAATATGAGATTGCCTGATAATATCAATAAGGGACAATGCATATTTATTTTTTTTTAATTAAGGTTGAGTAGTTTAAGAGCAATCAGAAAAAAACATTAAAAAAATCATTAACTTTTGCTGATTTCCTTTTATTATTAAAAACTACAAATCAAGAAATTGTACTTTCATGAAAATAATAAACCTAGTTTTGCAGTATGTTTGACTTCTTTCACACAACTGAGGTGAGATGGCTCAGAATATCTCTAGCAGACTCAAGCTTCTTACAGCCCTAAACTGTTATGAACCAATTAGTGCAGACGTAAGACAAAGAGATGATGATGTATGGCCCCATCCCTGGAAGTTTTTAAGGCCAGGCTGGATGGGGCTCTGAGCAGCCTGATCTAGTGGGGGATGTTCCTGCTCATGGCGGGGGGGTTGGGACTAGATGATCGTTAAGGTCCCTTCCAATCCTGACAATTCTATGATTCTACTATGTAAAAACCAGAGCAAAAAAAAGCTGAAATATGACTCTAGTTGGATTTAGGTACTTCTTTCAAGCACGTGTTTTATGGTAGTACAACTTCAGGGAACTTCACAGGTGAAAGTGTACAGCGGTTAGCTAAGGCAGATGCCTGTGACTCTCACTGCCTGGGCTAATCCACGCTTCTCGGTGCTTTTCTTCTGTCTCCAGCCTTCCTGCAGCAGCAACAGCATTAACTCAGGCAGAAATGCCAGAGTCTTGGGAAGAGAGAAAATGCCAGGGCAGGCATGAGAAAGAAAGTGCAAGCAAGAAGGTGTCTGGTGTTGAAGCCATTCTCTAGAACAAAGCAAGTCCTGAGTTCTGGGTGCCACTCCTAAATAAAGACTGTATTTCAATATTGCTTATTATAGACATAATATTATGGTATAATATACACATATATTACATAGAATATTACATAGATTATGCAGCATGTATTTTCAGTATATTTTTAGAGGACAGAGTTTTTATTTATATTTTGCATTCGGTGGAATGCAACACGCGGGTCTATGACAAACAAGCTGTGTGACAGGGGGAAGGAGCGCAGGGGGAGAAGGAGGGAGGAGAGAATTTAACAGAAATAACTCCACTTAGTGTTTGAGTGAGGGATGTAATGAAATCTGTTTGCTGTGCTAGCTGTCTCCAGATTGGGCTGTAATTACACCACAGAAGGAAGAAAGGTAGCTGAGTCTCAATCTAGATCATTTATGTAAACTCAGCCTTCTTGTCAACGGCATTCTCAGATTGCATGCATGCAAACCACAAAAATCATCTCCTATGAACAAAACAGAGACGGTCTCAAATTGCAGGTTTCTGATACACCTTATACACTGTCTGTAATCGGACTTTAAAATTCAACACACTGAGGTTCAGAACTTCCCCAGTATTTTCTGAATTTTATTCAGTGCGGTGAAAGACTGTACTCACAGAAGAGCATTCCTTCTTCCTTTCTGCCAAAGGCTGATATCTCGCCTTACAAATTAACATTTATTTGGCTTAAATGAACACAAGTGTCACAAACATAGGAAATTCTTTTGTGTAAGACAGTGTTGAAACAAACTGCTGGATCTTCCCCAGCAGAGTTGGAAAAACCTCATTCTTTGACCCAGAGCAACATATTATATACGCACAGTATAAAACCCAGGCAATCAGTTCCCTTAACAGAGCCAAATTAATATTTGATTAAATACTTTAAAGCTCCTACTTACCATGCTTGACACATTTTCTCAACATGTTTCTCAAATATGGAAAGCATTAGGCACAGAGTAATTTTACATTTGAATACATAAAAACAGTGTGAGGAGATATGACCGCACGCAGACAGAGAGAGGATTTTCCCCTATTAATCCCCCAGACTGCCCTTCCCCTTGATGAGCGGGTATGTTAACTCCTGCCTTTCGCACCTCGCTCTCTCTGGGCAGGTTTGAGCGGGTTTCTTGTGACACCTGGATCTTCACACTCCTCCATCCCTCCCTCAGGCAGGAAAACCACCGGCCTCCGCCCTGGCGCCGTCCCCGCCGGTGCCCAATCAATATCAACTTATTTCCTGTCCATTTGCTGAGGTCACGGAAACGGGACTCATTAATTATTTCTACCGGTGCAGCCTCAAGTGTGCTTCTGGCACGACAAGCGAAAGCTGGCTGTGACCTTTTTCCCCACCCCCCAGCCCGAATTTTGCTGGTGGTGACGGCGGCAGCTGGCGCACGTTCCTCCGTCGGGACAGGACGGGATGAGGGGACCAGCGGTGTCAGGGTGTCATCAGTGTCCCCACGCTGGGTTGCTCCCGCCGTCGGAGGGAGAGCAGCTCCTCCCGGGGCGGTGGGTCAGGGAAACCTGGTCACAGCGTAGACGATGTTGGCCAAGGCGGCCCTGGCCTCGGAGGGAGGGAAGCCCTCCAGGGCCGCCAGCGCTCTGTTTCCGTGGCAGCGGCAGAGGTCGATGGCAGAAGTCACACCTTTGCCGGCCTTGATGGTGTCCTGCAGCTGTGGGAAAACAGAGGCACAAGGGGGTGGGTTTCGGCAGCACCAACGTACATGGTTCTCTCCGAGAGCACAGAGCCACGGCTGCACCTTCCCAAGGGCAAGGCAAGAGCTGAAGCCAGCAGACAAAGCTCTTAAATACTCTCAGCTGCTCTGTTTTGGCTCCTTGCTACAACAAAACTGTGGGTAGTTTAAACAACATTGCCGATTACTTCATCACCTGAAAGATGCTGGCTCTTCAAAGGACACACTTAATTAAATAAAAAACCCCAACAAAACCACATTTTTAAATAACTAGGCATTTCATACCCAAGCCGCTGCCCAAGAGCTTTTGTGCAGAACTGGCAGAGCAGCCGCTCGCTAACACCCTTATTTTCAGCAGTCAAAAACTGGATTTTATGAACACCCACTCCATCGCCTGCTTTTGAAAACAGGCACAGGGTGACACATGTTGAACTCTTGTCCTTTGTAAGAAAGGTTTCTATTTATATACCGTATGTTTACATTTGTTACAGGGGACAAAAGCAAATTTTGTCATTAAAACGAGATGTGTCCAACTTTCTTGTACTGAGCTATATCCATGCAAACTCCATCTTCTTAGAAAGGCTAGGGAATTTGACAATGGCTTGGTGATACATCGTAAGAGAAAGATAAAAATTTAATGGAATAACAGACATTTCATGGCAAGCTCAAGGGAAGATTTGGCACCTAAAAAATGTGGGTAAACAACAGGTTAAAATAATACAAACAAAAAATGACAAACACAAAAGTTGTTTTTTCTCAGCACCTCAACTTAGCTGAATCTCTGAATGGTAATCACACTTATTAAGGGCTTTATTATTTTTACTTTTCTTCTGAATGGGATTATGAGACTGTCATCGAACACTCTTACTTTTTCCACCCTAAAATACCGGTGTGCCCAGATCAACTCCAGCCTGATGCCTCATGCCAGAGCCTAGGAACCAAGGCCGGGTGGATCTTTGGGATTTGATTATCCCAAAAGCATTAAAGCATTTCATGATCTTTGTTAATGTGCCCCACCTGGCTTTCATAGCTGGTTTACATCACTGGATCAGCTTTTAAAAAAGGGCTCTTCTTGAACACAGATATCTACAGTAACTAATTATACTGGGTTTTATAAATTACATTTTCCTCTAATACACAGCCCAATGCCTCATTTAATTTACAAATACATCAGTATAACCATACCTATCTAGCTTAAATCATGTAAAAAAATTTGTACAGGTCACCCATTTTATACAGATACTTGCATTCATACAGAATGAATGACATTTCTTACCAGAATACAAACTGAAGTAGATTCATTATCTGTATTTAAAGATTAAATTAGCTGAGAGCACATTACAGCACTTGAGTGTTCAAGTCCCTGTTCATAAAATTCTTATTCTCCACTTCAGTTAGAATCTTCCCGCACTGTGCGCTGGAAAGGAACTTGCCCTGAGGCGCAAAGCATTGCACAGCTAAATCAACATGTCTTCTAACAAATGGGAATCAGCCACACAACCACAGCTCTACAGCAAAGGTGGGGACAGGTGAGCTGGGGCACACCAGCAGCGTGAGAAAGTGTTTCTTCCCCTTGTCGATGCACAATGCTGAGAGATGGTAGAATGCACACCCCGCTGATATGCTAAAGCCTAAATTTAAAAAGGCTTAGCATGCCTTGTAATACATAAGCATATACTGAGATAGAAACAGGGGAAAAAAAGGCTCCTAAAAAGTCTTCAAACTGGTCAAAGATCAGAAAAGCTTAGCTTACACATATATGATTGCATATATGTGCTATGACTTACTTGTAACACCAAAATCTGGAAAGGGGAGAATTCTAACGCAGGAACACAATCCATTAACACGCTTGTCTTGTGTAAGCGCTGAGACACATGTAGTGCCTTGAAGCCAGAACAATTGCAAAGCCTGCGTCAAGCTATAGGCAGAGGAATCACTATACAAAAATTAGACTAATCTGATGTTGAATGTTTCCAAGGAACGTTCAAGGGACTTTAAAATAAAAAATACCTGCTGATATGGCAAGCTCCTCCCTCAGTTTTTCAGTTAGAGATCATCCTGTGTGATGAACAATTTATAGTACTTAAAAATTTACCTGGTTTATTTGCAGAATTGGTCAACTCAAATAAGCATACGCAGAGCCAAACCAGTCCGGATTAACCAGACTGCATGCTACCTCTATCTCACCTGAGGTTGTAAACAAATAAACAAAACCAACAATCCCTCCAAACCAAGTACAAATTAGACTTCTTGTAAGTAGGATAGTTATTAAAGAAATACAAGATAAAGCTCCATAGGAAACCATCAGGCTTCAGTAGCCCTGTTGTATAAAAAAACCCCCAGATTTAAGACTTTAACTGTACTGTTCGTTGTATTAGTTACACTTTCACACTCTCAATTTTTGAGCTTCAATGACTTTATGTAATGAACTTCACAAACTAAGTACATAGAAAAAAAAAAATCAATGTATCCAGCTTAGATGTATTATTTGATTTCATTTATATAGGAGCAACTAATTTTTGAGGCAAGTAAACAAAAAAGCAAAATGAACTGCTTTTATTTGTTACTTTATAAACTTCAATTAAGCTTCCTCATTAATTGCTTCTAAATAATGACATCTGCTCCTTTAGTCTCTACTTATATGGCATCATTTTGTGTATCAAACGTATTTCTACTTGTAGGAACAATTTCATCCATCATCGAAACACAACTTTCTTTAGAGTGGCATTCAATAATTAAAACTGAATACAAGTCAAAATATAGATTGTTTCAACATTTCCTTCTTTTCAGTTGTACCAGCAAATGAAGAGGAGGAGAAAGGGACACATTCTGAGCCTCTCCAGGTTTAAGGCTGCTTTCCTCTATCTCCCTCCTTTGTATCCACAGACTCTAGGCATGTCCTGCAAATAAATGGTAACAAGCCATTGATTCTTCCTTGAAGACTGCCCCTTGGAAAAGGGATTGCCCTCTGGAAAGGAGAGTTTTATTACAGTACCTTGGCTTCCAGCTTCCATTTCCTGTCCTTCAGGAGACAACCATAAGCACCAAATCCACTGCAGTTGGGGCATTTTCCACTCAACCCTCTGAGGTTTGCTGGGCCACGAACAGAACCAAAACCCAGAACAGCAGCCACTTTCTATGAAAAGGGGGATCCGAGTTCATGACTTTGGTCTCAGGACTGCTTTCACCTCTCATGTTAAAAGCTACTGGACAAAACAGAGGTCTTTTTAGAGCAGTAGCCATATAACCGTATACAGTCCATTCACAGTTCTGCCCCTACATGTGGGAACAGAGGGATGCTTACAGATGAGAACCTTAATTCTTTCTGTTCACTGATTTGCCCTAAGCCCACCATAAAACCAGAAAAGTGTGCTTGTGTGTCCTATCTCTCTGCTTATGAGCTAGTAAAAAGAAATTACTTTCGCATTGGATCATAGGTGAATAATAAAAAGAAAATCTGTGTTGTCTAGGTCACACTACATATCAAATTGCAGTGAATTCACACTCCTGCTCCTGCTTTGTAGCATTAACATTTGGGGTTCTTTTATCAAGTATTTAAGCACATTCATAAGGGATATTCCACATTGGGATTAGCAACCTTGATAGGGTTTACGCAGCTTTTAGATTCTACTGATTTGTTACAAACATACAAAGAGTAATGCAATGGTGATGGTGAATCTCAAAACCAACTGCTGGTTTCACATATAGTTCTAAACGGTCATCCAACCGAAGTTGACTGTAACCAGATCTGACAACATTCAACTAGATTCAAATCAATGACCAACAGGCCAAGAGATCCACATCCTGCTTTTGTGAAGTTTTAATTATACTCCTTTTTCTTCATAATTAGTTACATACACACTCATTTTTTCCTGAAGCAGTTTGTTTTTGCAGCAAAGACCATCAACCTGTATTGGGCTATGTTAACAAGTGTATTCAGCCAGTAGTTACTGCCTCCTTTTTAAAGCTTGTGGGACTGTGTCTAGAGTGCTGTGCCCAATTTTGGGCTTCCCACCGAGTAAAAGATATTGCCACACTGCAGCAAGTGCAGTGGGAGGCTACCCAGACGATACGGGGCTGGAGCAGAATGTGTTCTACAAGGTAACGCTGGGAATTGCTTGGTTCAGCCTTAAGAAGAGAAGACTGACCTCACCGGGTAAGGAGTCAGAACTGGACTCTTCTCAGAGGCGCACAGGAGTGAGATGCAAGGCAAGAGATACAGGTTGCAGCACGGGAAGTGGTGATTAGAGCCGAGGAAATTCTTTTCCACTGGGAGGGAGGTCAAGGACCAGAAGAGGTTGCTTAGGTTGGCTGTGAAATCTCTGTCCTGGCAAATACTCAAAACTCAACTGAGCAAATCCGTATCGGCTCTGCTCTGAGCAAGAGCTTGGACAAGACACCTCCCAGAGGATCCTTCCAACTTAAATTACTAAATGATTTGTGAATGAAGTAGAGTTCAAGGTACTATGTTTCTCAGGCTCTTTATTATAAAAAGGCAAAGAGAAAATTTCTGACGCACACCATGGAAGTATCTGCCTTTCAGATCAACTGTTCTGGGTTGCTGTTGGACAGAATGGCTTGTCTAAGGGCAGCGAGAGGTCAAAGAGGCAAGCCAGGGGTTGCTGGATTTTGGAGGCTGAAAAATATTTGAGTCTACAAAGGGAAACAAGAAAACTAAGCAGGTGTTTAAGTACAAAGAGAACTAACTTCAGACCTTCTCTGCTGAGATATTTCTGCCTCATTTCCTAGCCAAAAGAATGAAGATACCTTTCGTATAGCTCTACCTGTAGGAAACAACAGATTTTTGGGAGAAGACTCCCTGAGTATGTGGTGAATATTTTGGCTGTACTAGACTTCATGTGCAGAGAGAGAATGAGAACATTGACGTTCTTACTTTATTTTTTCTTTTTTGGCAATGGTCAAATTTAGGATTAATTATTTAAGTGACAAGATATCAACAAGTAACTTCAAAATTTTTTTTGTTTTGTTTTAGATGATCTTAAACATCCGTAATCTTCAGACATCATGCATTCTCTCTGATCTTGAAGTAAGCTAAAACATTCTACATTTCTGAAGTGCACAGTACTCACTGAAATGAAAAGAAACCCCAAAACACAAAATCTAAATTGATCTGTGGCTGAGTGACTCAATAATGCTCTAACTGTTTGCAGTGTTCTGCACTGGCTTCTCTAAATTTGTTTCATCTTTTGTGGGAACACCATGCTCAATAATTACTAATGTTTAAGACTGCTAAAATGTTACCTTGAAAAGGTACCAACACATTTCACAGCTAGCAGATCAATTTTTCTTTTGCTTTTTAAGTACTCTGGAATGTCTCAGCATCCACTCTTACAGGTTTTTGCGGCTGGACACAGGCTTATGCTCTTCCTTCTCAAAATGGGCTGGACAATCACTTAATTGCATCACTTCATAAAGCCATAAGGTTTTTGGTTTGGGTCTGCTTATTTTTTTACAAAAAGTCTTTACTGGCTATGTGCAGTGTCATATGTCAGTTGAAACTGGGGCAGTATTTATCCAATATTTTCTTAGAAACTTTTTCATACAGAAGGTAAAGAAATGCATCTTTAAAGGGCATCAACACCCTGCAAAAACTTCCATTAACAGAATAGGATTATTTTTTTCCCTTTACTCATCTGACAAGCAGAACAATTCTCTTTTTATTTCAAACTCAGAAACACCCTGTCTAGGAAGAGACTAAATCTGGAGAGAGTCATCCCCAACAGCAGAAGAAAGCTGGCCTGCTTGCAAGCAACGCTGCTACCCCGGCTGTTACGCAGTTTTTGTAGTACACATTGCCAAAAAATTGCAAGTCATCCCAAGACACTGATTGATTGTACACACCCTTTAATATTTTAGAAGAGACACCAAATCCTCCTTACACCTTTCCATGCCTTTCACGACGAACTTCACACAGCCCACAGCCCACTAGCTTTTAAACCCAAACAATGGCAGTTAAGTGATGACTTCTTACCAAAAAGCATGACTTTCATGAATCATATTAATTCAAACAGCAACTGTTAATTGTCAGCTTAGCATACACAAGCAATTAACTTGATATTTATGTTAAAAGATGTGATAGTTGTTTGCTTTAATAAAACAAAAATTTTGCTGGATTCTCACCCCAAAGAGGCCATGGGAAATACCCACTGATTAAAAACAAAGATGCAACTGATTTTTGGTACCGCATGTACACCTTGATAATTCAGAAGCAGTTAATTCCAACAAAGGAGAAAATTGCTTCTCCCAAATTGTTTTGGGTGACTAATACATCTAAAAAAACCTTTATTCATTGAATCATCAACTCTTCTAGGTTTTTCATATACGTAACAAAAGGAACTAATGGCAGCAGCTGCTCCAAAACAAGCATTAGTTGCATGGCAGTAGGATGCCACTGAGAAACCTCTTTGTTCCAAAACATGACCTTTCCCATTTTTCTTCTCTCTTTCCTACCCTATGGGAAGCCAAGACATTAGTGCCAGGCAGCACACAAATGGCTTGAACCACCACTTCTTGACTCCTGCCACTTCCAGTGCTGCCCAGAATCCACTCCACGGGTTAACGTCACGCACAGTGTTTCATCTACAAACTTCGCACATTGTGTCAAAGCGTACTGTGCTGACAGACCGCATTTTCCCTGCCACATTGGATGAACGGCCTCGGTAACAGACAGCAGAGCAAGTGAACAGGGCTAAAGTACAAAAAAAAAGAAAAAGTTTTGCTACGTCCTCTTTCATATGACTGAACTTTATCTTTTCTGTGTATTGCATTTAGAAAACCAACAAATCCTTGCAGTAGCATATTTGTTGGCTGCAAAATACAGGATTTATTTCTTTATTTAGCCTTATAATTTTTGTACAGCCTTGGCCAGAAAACCAAAAATTATTCCTAGCTTACTCATTTCTGCTACTAGTTGTGCCTTTGTTATGCTCATTTAACAAGTTTGTATAATGCCAAGCACCATTAAGGCCTTGACTTCAGTGGAGAGTTTTTAATCAATATTATAAAATAGTAACAATTAAATTGAGAATCTCAATTTGTTGTTTTAGAATTACACAGCTTATCTTGCATGCAAAGTAGATGCAAAATGGATAAAAGCTTTTAGATTTTAAAAAGTCTGAGATTTTTGCCAAAATCCCACATACAAATGAGGGTGACAGGAAAGTTGCTGCCTTGTTCAATGACATACATTAATTTTTTCTCTCTGCCATATATTGGTACTTTTTCTTTTGTTATCTGAGAAACACCACTAAAACACAGCTGAAACTACTTTTTCATCTCTGGAAGAGACTTTAAAACACCACAATGATGGATCAATAATTTGTCTGGATGCAGTGTGATTGTGCAGGGGAAAAAAAAAGAAGAAAAAAAAACAGAGTGAATTCAGATACTAATGTGAGAAATTATATTCAGACCTTAAAATAAGCCTTTTGTGATATCAAAGTCTTTCTGATAAAAACACTGAGAAAAGATAGGAGAAAAAAAATACTAAAAATTTCTTCAGAACACAGTGACCTTATTGACATGACAGTTTCAGATCTAATTAACAGAAGGTATTTCTCTTCTATATTTATGTCAGAGGGCTCACTAAATTTTACCAGTACCATCTAGATACTGTCAGTAAAAAAACCTCAGATACTACTTTATTATAATGTGCATCAAAAGAACAATCAAAAAATTTCTGAGCAGTATCAAAGCTGAAATAAGATTTTTGGTTTTTAAGGAGGCATGTTGAACAGCTGGATCTCAATTTCTCAAATTTGCCTTCATTCATTATTTTAATTGAAAGCCACAGCAAGTAAGGCAAAATATTCTTAAACAGGCTTCATAGCTAACAACTTTGTGTACATGTATTTGTGAATACAACTAAAGGAACAACATTTTTATCTCAACTAAGTGGCACACCGAAATTCATGTTAAAAATTAAGAGAACAAAAATAATACAAAATTTCAGAAGTTCTACAGCTGGTTTTGGTGAAATTTGCTTTTTCGACGAGAAACAAGCCCCCAGATCTGATTAGGAAAATCAAAGTAATTTTAGCAACTGAACAGAAAGAGAGGGCCTTGATGTTGAGAAGAAAAGACTGAGCAATGTGTAAAACACTGACTCCAGCGATGTAGAAATAAAGACACATAGCAAAGGGCAAAAAAGAAATACTAATTTGTACTGCACAACATGCCTTCTAATTGGCTCTGTGCTTGTGCTGGCCAAGCTACAGGTTACCGAGTTCATTTAACATGGATGCAACTAATGACCAATTTTATTTTAAGCAAAGAGACACAGAAGAGAGGGACTTGACACCATAGTTTTGAAACTGACATCTGCAAACCCCAAAGTTGATTACCGCTTGAGCTCACAAAAACTATCAAGAATTTTTCACTATCATTACTAAACTCATAGTATCTGTGCTTCTGTAAGAGATGATTACCTGGAACCAGTAAAATCACTTGCTTTCTGGCTTAAGTTAATTGCTCAAAATACAAAACTTGAAGGGCTTTTCGCCCTCTCTTTCATTTTATTCAAGTGTCCAAGTTGTCCAAGTATCCTATGTTCTTAAACTTCATGGTAAGGATACAAAATATGAAATATTTTTAGTCAAAATACAGAACTCACATATTTAATTCATTAAAGCAATTATGATGCTTTTCTTCCTTCCTGTTTTTTTGGTTTTTTTTTAAACTATGGAAGTAACATTAGGCAGATCACAACTGTAACAATTAAAAGGAGAAAATCCATTCAGGACTTAAAAAAGCAAGTAATCTGGTTTAAACTTCACAGAAGTGTCTCATATGCTCAGATATATTTGAAGAAGAAGAAATGTATTGGTCTCAGTGTTGATTTAAGAAAGTTTTATTGGTTTTCTTCTATTGTAGAAAAAAATAAAAGCACAGTGATTTTAAATAGAATCATAGAATGACCTAAGCTGGAAGGGACCTTAGAGATCATTTAATCCAGCTTCCCTGTCACCACCTCTCAACTAGATCAGGCAACACACAGGGACCGAACGGGAATCGAACCCGTGACCTTAGCGTTACTAGCACCATGCTCAACTGACTGAGCTAACCGGCCCCCTAAGTTTCAGATCCTTTCTATGTCCTAAGAGGAAAGAAGGACAGAGAGCTTGTTTTTAATAATTCAAACGACAAATTTTCTTAGTACAGAATAATACTAATACTACTCTTACTACTAATAAAAATAAACAACTATAAAAGTCTGACTTGTACCTGTGTGTCAGCCTTCTATACTGGCAGCAATCAGTCACAGCTGTAACACCTTTCAGGCCCCAGATCAAGAAGTAATTCTCAAGCCCGTGTGTGGCTCAGTGATTTAGATGTTAATTTCCCACTCACGCTGAAAATAACTAACTGGACCCTCATGATCTACTTAAGACTCAAATCAAGTCAGGCTCCCGCTCAGTGAGCAAACTGCGGATACTGTCATCTTCTGTCCCAACCACAAGCACACTGTGCTCCAGAATTTAACCAGGG
Organism: Apaloderma vittatum; assembly: GCF_000703405.1. Lineage (NCBI taxonomy): Eukaryota > Metazoa > Chordata > Aves > Trogoniformes > Trogonidae > Apaloderma > Apaloderma vittatum. The sequence continues at coordinate 12,482 of NW_009731444.1, read as the reverse complement.
AAACCTCCTCAGCCACCTCCTGTAGCCAAGAGCTCGATGGTGTCCCAGCTACTTGCAGCAGTCGGTTCAGAGCTGCCTTTACTATAGAGCAGTCCTAAGCAGCAAATACAGCACTGACTAAGCTAGAAGTTGTAATGGGGACCTGAAAAAACACAAATTATTATAAAACGTGTACATATATGTTCTTAACAGATGGCAAGGCATTCAGGTGAGATTAAAAAAAATGTAACAGCATACCCTACCAGTACACAGAGGCCACTGGTCAAAGCTAACCTGCAAACGACTGCAGAGAAAGGTGACAGCAAAGGCCTGGTTTCAAAATCAAGTTTGGGGAAGTACATGAGATAAATAACAGCAAAAAATATTATTAAATAGCTATATTTGATACTTACAGTACAGTTGGTTGTTAATGGCTTTTTAACATCAAAAAATTACACAAACCATTCTCTCTTCCTCCTCATACACACACAAATTATAACGTGACTTTAGTTGAAACTTCCTTACCGTCAAGAACATACTAGAAAATATTACAAAACCCATTAAAAATAATGAGATTTAAAGGTAATATACCAACCTTCTTGTAGTCCATTACATTTCCTTTTCCTTGTGCCTTAAAGAGAAAGAGAGATTTTATGTAAGACATTACACAGTACAAACTAAAGAATAAAGAATGCAATTAAAAGAGCTACTACTTTAAGCATAGCTGACTTTCTTTAGGAATCTGATATGGGAAAACCTAAAATACAACCAAATATGTTACCAACTTATACAATATGGTTCTGTTTCAGATGAGAGCTGCAGATACTCAATGTAATTTTTAGGTTTTTTATTATGACTTGTAGTTAAACATTTGTTAAATCCAAGATGTTTTGGTCTTAAGAAATCTTGCTGTTTGCATTAATTAATCTCTCCCATGAGATTCTGAAATAAACTATACTTCATGTCAGGAATAATAGGATTTATTTTCTTAAAAGAGAATTCTCTGAGTACTGTAGTGATGTGCACACAGACAGCAGCCCAGAGTTCTCGAAAGGGGATGTCAGGTCCATGTCAGAGCTATTAGACCTAGGCTGGAGGTGCTTTTAGTTTAGAATTATATTTAACTACCATCATCACTTTTTACTTACACAGCAGACACAAGTAACCTGTAACTCCTAGCGCATTTGGAAAGAAGTACAAATAAATTTTGAATTTCGTTTTGCCCAGATGCAGAGAAGTATGTAGTCCAACTTCCTCAATTCTGTCACGGGACGATGTACAAGAGAAGATATCTATGTCTTTCTCACACAGTGGCAGTGTTCTGCCATTTCCTGCTTAACCAACTTGAAGCCTACCCCTGTAAGTCAGATCCAGCTGCAACACCATCACCTCAATCAACTTCAGCTCCTCTCTTTCCGGGCACATTGATTAAAAAAAAAAATAAATAAATTACCCATTTCTTTCCCTCTAGCCTCCACAAGGAAAGACCATAAACCTCAGTTCTTCTGGAACATATCTCCGGAAATAATGTAGATTAGGACCACTACCTCTCCATGGCCTCTGTGGGGACTTCAGAGAGAAGCCAAGAGGAGCACCCCAATCGGCATAATAAGAAGAGCTGAGGCCCGCACTGAAGAGCAACGCTATGTGGCAAGCACAGCTCTGCAGAGATGTTGGTGAGATGGTGGAGATTTGGAAAACTAATTAATTTTTGTAAGGGAAAAATAAAATAGAGGAAAAAAAAAACCAACAAGACTTAGCAAGCAAACCAGGAAGGAAAACAGTAGATAAGAAATCTGACTTCTCTGAAGGAGAAAGGGGAGTGATCCACAAAACCTCGTTACTACTCTCTTTAAGCTTCTTAAGAGTCAGCTTTTCTGGAATGCATATTAAGAAAACAGGCTGATACCATTTGGGAGTATCAAAACCACTGCCAGTAACTGCTGCCTTATTTACGTATTCCCATCTCCTTGATTTGCCAACTTTCATTCATATTGGTTGGATCTTACAGCTTCTTCAAAATATATCTAGTAGTTATATTGTGTATCAGAACACACCAGAAATATGTTCTTTAGCAAATGATTGCCTATATGCAGACTCACACTGCAGCAGAGAATTTGCCAACATGTTTGAGGAAGATGCTTTTTAGTCTCAGCAATACCAGACGAGGTGTGCTCAGCATGCCTCCTCCTGCGTCTAATTACGAACATTCCAAACAGCAAGAATATTTTCTCACGCTGTTCCTCTCAAACATTCAAGTCAATGGCAGTTGTGGTTCTCCAAGCAACAACCTAATCTAATCTGTTTCCTAAATCTTCTTTACTACTGTTACACCTTTATTCCTTTTTTATTTCATTTTATTGTGGAATCATTTAGATTAGATAAGACCTTTAAGATCATCAAGTCCAACCATTAACCTAGTAATGCCAGGTCCACCACTAAACCATGTCCCTAAGCACCACATCTACACATCTTCTAAACACCTCTAGGGATGGTGACTCAACCACTTCTCTGGGCAGCCTGTTCCAGTGCTTGACAACCTTTTCTGTGATGAAGGTTTTCCCCGTGTCCAATCTAAACCTCCCCTGGTGCAACTTGAAGCCATTTCCTCTTGTCCTATCACTTGTTACTTGGGAGAAGAGACCAATCCCCACCTTGCTGCAACCTCCTTTCAGGTAGCTGTGGAGAGCGATAAAGTCTCCCCTTCAGCCTCCTTTTCTTCAGGCTGAACAACCCCAGTTCCCGCAGCCGCTCCTCAAAAGACCTTTTCTTGAGGCCCTTCACCAGCTTTGCTGCCCTTCTTTGGACACACTCTAGCACCTCAATGTCCTTCTGGTAGGGACATGCCCAAAACTGAACACAGGATTTGAGGTGCAGCCTCACCAATGCTAAGTACAGGGGGACAACTGCTTCCCTACTCCTGCTGGCCACACTATTCCTGATCCAGGCCAGGAAGTTGTTGTCCTTCTTGGCCACCTGGGCACACTGCTGGATCATGTCCAGCCAGCTGCTGACCAACACTTTCAAGTCCTTTTCCTTTGGGCAGCTCTCCAGCCACTCTTCCCCAAGCCTGTAGCATTGCTTGGAGTTATTTTGACCCAAGTGCAGGATCTGGCACTTGGCCTTGTTGAACCTCATACAATCGGCCTCAGCCCATGGATCCAGCCTGTCCAGATCCCTCTGTAGAGCCTTCCTATCTGCAAGTAGACCAACACTCCTGCCCAGTTTTGTGTCATCTGCAGATTTGCTGAGGGTGCCCTCAATCCTCTCATCCACATCACTGATAAAGATATTAAACAGAACTGGTCCCAACCTTGAGTCCTGGGGAACACCACTCATGACTGGCCACCAACTGGATTTAACTCCATTCACCACCACTCTTTGGACCTGGCCATCCAGACGGTTTTTCACTCAGTGAAAAGTATGCTCATTCTAGCCATGAGCACCCATTTTCTCCAGAAGAATGCTGTGGGAAACAGTGTCAAAGACTACTAAAGTTGAGGAAGACAATATCTACAGCCTTTCCCTCATCCACTAAGCAGGACACCTTGTCATAGAAGGAGATCAGGTTAGTCGAGCAGGACCTACCTTTCATAAACCCATCCTGACTAGGCCTGATCACCTGGTTGTGCTGTACATGCCAAGTGATAGCACTCAAGACGATCTGCTCCACAACATTCCCTGGCACCAAGGTCAGGATGACAGGATCAGGTTTCCCATATCCTCCTTAAGGCCCTTCTTCTAGATTGGCATCATAATTGCTAACCTCCAGTCCACTGGGACCTCCCACGTTAGCCAGGAACGCTGGCCAATGAAAGTGGCTTGTCCTCACCACAGTGTGGCTCTGTGACTTTTTTTTTACTGACCATAATCTCAGACGCACAGATCTTTTTTTCCTTTTACATCAGATTTCTGCATCTGGTTTAGGTTGCTCAAAGGTATTAAGCCTGACTTGCAAATGGTATGCACTCTTTCAAACTTGGATAACTTTACAGGTCTCATTGCTTGGCTGAGGATCTCAGCCTCTGAATGTCAGGGCTCTGGACCCTCAAAGAAAAGCATCTGCTTACCAGCATATTAGAGACATGAACAGCCAGCTCAGCTCAGCCTTCCATCTGAACGCCAAAAATCACCATGTACCAGCAGTGAGGGGCAGTAATACCATTATATTCTTCATTAATAAATGAGGTAGTGTGAAATCAGCTCACCTTCCCAGGAAGAAGGATCCCTGAATCCTGCATGAAATTAACTCAAAATGCATCAGATAAGCAGAGCACAGGTGGATGATTTAAGACAATGCTTTTGGAGCAAGTTTTCAGGATGTCTTCCAAAACTTTTCCTTCTTAGGTGAGAGAATCCCTTTGACATGTCTTAAAATCTACACTTGAGAAATGCTCCATTAAGTATTTGATTAAAGCTTTTCTTGCAGCCCTGCTTCTTCTGAGAAGGTTCTGAAAGGCACATGGATTGGCACATGGTGAAGGCACATGGAAAGGCACATGGATTACATCTTGGACTAGATGAGAAGGTTCTAGTTTCTGACTTACTCCTTTTTTAAAATTATAAATGCTGTGAGCTAAGATGGATTCCACTTAATTTCTTCGCTCAAACTTTGATCTTTTTTACTTCACTGCTTAGATATTGGATGCCTGTTTGAAGTCAGAGAATTTTTGCTGTTGTCTAGCCAGAGGTAGCTGTAAGAGGCTAAAAGCTATCAACACTTCCATCTTTAAATGTGTAGGAAATCCCAGATTATCTGCTAAATTTCGAGAATAGAGGGCTTTTCAAAAGCTCAGTGGGACTGCATTCAACAACTATTACAACACTTTGTCTAAAGAAGAGCATTCAAAAGTTTCTTCGTCTACAACAATTTTTTCCAGGAACCATTTACGGTTGGGTGGTTTGAGTGTTTTTGGTTTTGCTTTTCTTTTTTTTCTTCCAAACATTTCAAGACTGTACTCCAACCCATACTCCTTTTAAAATAGATACTTGACAAAATAGTTCATTGGGTGTTTTAGTTTTATATGCACAAAGTTGGAGGGTGTTTGTGGCAAGATCAGTGACAACAGGAGAGACTTGTGTCTTTATGGATCATTCATTCATGTATATATATGCATATATCTCCAAGCATACACACACACATACACATACCTATACAATGTTCTCCTCCTATGACAAGGCTTCCCCCTTATACACATATCAAGTCCCTTTTAAGCCACTCTCTAAATTCCATCAAAATCAGAATCTAATCTTCTCAATATGTGCATTTAGCATTGCTGCAACCTTCCACACCTGGCCATCTGATGTGTTTTGCTCTTTCGAAATGAAGAGACAAGAGGACTTTTAAAAGGTCTTCAGCTCAGTAGCAGAAAGGTTCACATGAACGTCTCCACCCAAAGGCTATCTTGGGAACAGCAACCGTATCCAGATGTCTGACAAGAAAACTGTGGCGAGACAAGCACAAAAGTTCTGGGCACTCCACAGCAGTTCAGGCATCCTTCATGACCCCTTTGAAGACTGCCTTCATTGAAGATAAGCGTTACTGACATTAACTCCCAGCCACATGCTTTCTGAACGTGTGGAGACTACTGGGTGCAAACCTTTACTTCCAGTTTCTTGACCTCCAATGTCTTCCTGCAAGAGGAAGAAGCTGCCAAGGGAACATGCTGCCATTAATCCATCATATGAACACTTATATGGGCAAACAATCAAAGGAGAAAGCCAGACTCCTTAGCAGTAAGGAAACATCCAAATCAGCATTTCCATATGCCTAGTCGTAAACACAGCCACTGCGAACAATTCTACCTGACAGGGACCGAGTGCACTGTCCTGCTTTGGCTATTTAAACCATACAAATGACACCACACAAGAGGGTGGCTTATGAGCACACTCTGAAAAGTATTGACTATGGAGGATATATCAAAGAGCCTGTAGTTAATGAAAGGTAATTTTCCTTTCTAAATCAACACAAGCCAAGAAAGGCCCCTGGGCGAGGCATTCCACCCAGTATTGAGCTGAAGTAGTAGTCAGCAGATAATTTTGCACAGTACAAGTCACTTCCTCTCCCCTTCAGATAGAACTGCTTCATTGTTTCCATAATGCCCATTTTTGGTATGAGAATTAGTAAGCAGACAGAGGGCACTCCAGGAGTCCTGCAACCTCCTCTGGATTCTGCAGATGGGAAGTTGTTTCAAAGCTTTTATACACTGTGCTGTGGTAATACCATCTTTCTCCAACTGCAATGATCCAAGCCCATTTGCATTCAACTCGCATACGAGCCTTGTGTTGAGATTGTAGAATTCCAAAATTTCCCGTCGCACATTAAAAACTACCAGCCCCCAAACAAAAGGTTTGCCTCACTTCAAGATTCCCCCAATTTCACACCACTGTAACACTGCAGATTCTGCATAGACTTCCCAGAATTTCACTGCTGAAGGGACTTCACCTCTTGCTTGCGCATGTGAAGGCAGGCTGCAACCGTGCCATTGTTGGCGCAGAACTAGGCAGAGGCTCAGACTTTACACTGTCTATCCAAGAGTCCAGCTTTCAAACCAGTGAGGAAAGGAACTATCGGCAAGTACATCTCGAATGAATATGCTTGCACAGAGCTGGCTTCTTACTGAAGACAGCAGTCTTTCTACCGAAAAATCAGCGTAACAACTGCAGGCATTTCCAAATGCTAGTCATCACTGCTCTTTAGAGCAACAAAACATCTGACTGATGCAGGAACTCAAAAGAATGCTTGATTGTGGCTGTTTTTAGTGTTTTCCCCCCTTTCCTTCCTTGCTGTCTTCTACAGTTACCTATTTGTGTTTCAGCAACACTCAGGAAGCTAATTTATGGACCTCAATCCTGCTGTGCTACATGGTACATAAAAGAGGTCACCACATAGCCATTTTATTCTTACTGGGGTTAAAGGAAAAGAATACCTGAATTAAAACAAAGAATATCAGCCAGTTAGATCTCACAAACATTTTGTAGTGGTCAGGAAGTCAAGTCCTCCAGATCTTCCCTCCTCATCCAAAACTACTGCTCCCAGAGCCAAGCTGGCAGAAGGAAACACGTGCCTAACTTTCAGCCACTGTAATGAGAAGTTCTCTGCTTTAAGCTACCAGTGAAAGTAGCTTTAAGTCAAGACGTAGGACAGCACAAGTAGAGCAGAGGAATAGATGTATGCTCCACGCAGATGAATCTGATTGTTACACTGACATACACAAGACTGACAGAGCTTGACTGTCAGATCACTAGATGTCCCCTTTCTTGAAAGTGTGGAAGAGAGGTGTTTCAGTACTGGAGAGCAGATGTCACCTCTATGTTGTTTTGCACATTGCTGGTTTCTAAGTTCCTTCACAGACTGAAAGTATAGGTAGGAAGAGAGATACAAATGGCAAAATTGGAAAATTCTAAACAATGCTTTAATTTACCTCTCTGATCTGTTTAATCCATGCCTCCCTTCCAAGGAATTCCTGATGAAGGATTGCAGGAGCAGAATTCAAACTGAAGGCCATGGCGTCACTGGAACTTTCTTTAACAAATGGCTGAAGGTCTGAATGTAGCTGAAAGGAAATAATATCTTTCTTCAGTTCCCACAAACAGTCTACACATACCCATCCACTCACCAAATCAAGGTCGATATCTTGATTCTATACCTGCTCACCACTTTCTGCTTTGACACTTCCAGTTTGGTCGCACTTTTTCAAGTGTTGGGGAGAGAGAAGATGTTGAAAGCACTGCAGTGGTAGAAAGCTGTGGTAAAGAGAAGCATGCAGAGAATCTGCGAAGAAATTGGTAAAGGACATCTTGCAGAGCCGTGCAGGCGATGGGACATAGGCAGGCAGGCAGCTGTTGAGTGGCAGGAAGCCGCAAAATATAAAGGAAAGAATGATCCAGTCTTTGGTGTGAAGAATATCAGTTTTTAATTTGTGAAGGGCAATACATTCCACTTTTTGATACCCAAGGAAGTTGATGCAATATGAACCTCCTTCTGACAAAGGAGCTTTCTATGAAAATTACACAATCCTTTATACACAACTATATGTGTGCGGTGAATGTATTAATATTAAAGCATACACAAAATATTAAGGCTATAGTCCGCACTAGAAGCAATTTACTGGTGGAGTTATATCTAATAATAGCATATAGTGACATCTGAACAGCAGTAGAGCTATGCTTTATAAAACCACTTCCTTCTCCTGAAGGAACTACAAACTGTCTAAACCAACTCAGCTGAAGTGGATGAGAGGTCTGTCTGCCTGTCTCAAGCTACATCTGTACTTGCAAGTAGTGCAATGCAGCAGGAGCACATCTTTAGGGCAAAAAGAGAGTGCCAAGAGTCTAAGTTCCACAACGTGTGCTTTCCTTTGGACTAAGTCTAGATGTGGACTGAAAAAAGACTTCTAATGGAGGTCAGAGGCCTTCTCTAGGAAATCCTACTGCTGCAGAGATGTAGGTCGCTCCTGTCTGTATCTGGTGACCTCCCAACTTATTGTCCAGCCACCTTCTCTGGAAGTTATCTCCACAGTAGATCGTTCAGAAGGGAACAATGCAGGTGCATGAGTCACTGCAGCTCATGCCTCAGCTCGTGTGCTGCTGCAGGCAGCTGAGCCTCTTGGCACTGATCTCTGCATGGTGGCAGCTGACACCCAACACATGCCTCCTCCTGCTACTGGGACAGTAGCATAAGGGAGAACGCAGGAGCAGAGAAGGTAAAGTTTTAAGCTGCTACAGAAAGAAGCACTAGAGGGACACTAACAGAAACAAGCTACATTGCCAGGAGCGTGATTTTGTCAGTTCAAGCAGCATTCATACTAGCAGTCCCAGCAAACACCTTTGCACCAGGCAGCAGTCCAATCTTGCAACACCACTGACCTGCTGGTGAAAGTCACCAGCATAGTGGCACCACACCACTGAGCTCAAGCGCAGCACATCTCACGAGTCCTTCTGCATTTAAGATCCCAGAACGAAAGGAAAAGACGTACCTTATGACTCATAGACATGTGCTTTCCATACTGAAATGCCATGTCCTGGATCTCAGCGCTGTGCTTTGCAAGCTCCATGGCAGCCTGGCAGCTCTTTGCCAGCAAAGCGCTATGTGACAGGAAAACCTGCTCCTTCCACGTAGATACGCTGATATCATCTGTAAGACAGTTCTCCTGAAAATGAAAAAAAGCTAATGTGAAACCACCAAAGCTGCAGCTGTGTCAGCTCACAGAAGTCAACAGTGTGGCACAGGATAGCGCAACATGTGGTAACGAAACTCGGTGCCACGGTGCTAAATAAAGGAGGGCATTCTTTTGGGGATAAGTAGAGAAAAGTAGCACAATAAATATACTGGCAGCTTCAACAAACAACATTTTCACTTTCTGCTCAACAACAACATGGCAAAATATGTGGAGCGTTCTACAGATTCAACACAGATTCCTTTCTTAATGACCTTATCATGAAAATGAACATAAGCAATCAACTGTATTCCTCGTGAGGGACTGGGCAGAAAAAAAAAAGACAACAAAAATTAGAAAACACAACCCAGTGTACATTTCCACTTCAGCCCCTTGCCAGTTACCAAGAACCAACACTTCCAAACAAATTTGAGAAGTCCCTGCAGTGTCTCCTTTGTTGTCAAGAATAAAAAAATTACAAAAGGTGTTAGAAAAACCTTATAGAACTGCATCGAAAAAATGAAGAGCTGTGACAGAGGACATGTATTGCTTCTACTCCCATACAAAGGATGAGGAATGACTGTGTGTATTTAAAAAAAAATAAAGCTACAATTTAGAAAAGTCAGGTATTAACTTTCCCAGGGGACTGACAAAGATCTCAGTGATGCCTCTAGTGAACTTTATCACCTTGACTGTAAGGTCAGAGATGCTCGATGCTTCTCAAAATCTTTTGTATCTAAAATATTGATTTGTGTTACTTTCCACAGTGTCTTAATTAACACAAATCCAATCCTTTCCCCCCAAACCAACTGCAGCTCCTTTAGCTCATGGGTATTAATATGCCCCTATTTTACTCATGGGTCTTCAAAGCTCGGCATGACTTGTAATCTTTCTCACACATTACTGTCACGCCTTGAGGTACTCTCTAAGTGGGGAAAAAACAAACAAAAATCCAGAAACAACAACAGTTGCTTTGCTTAGAAAACACTAAAATCAGTAATGAGAAGCTACAGAAAAAATTTCAAGTATATATACGTTAAGAGATTTCTAAGTTTTCAGTTCAGCCATATCTATAGCGTAGACTAAGCCAAAAGGTATTCTTTAAGAGAGTAACATAAAAAAATCTCTTATATAACAAGCCTTTTCCCTCAGTGACGTCAATTAAATTACTTAGAAACGAGCAAGAAGTAATTCTGTGTGACCCTATAGTTTTCTAGCAAGGTATTATCTGTCATGAAATCGGTAACAAATGAAATAGAATCCATCCGTCCGGCTCTAATTTTCCTCCCTTATGGATATCACCCAGAAGTGCTGCATTACAAGGGAGAGGATAATTTGAGACTAATGGAAAAAGTAGGAGAATTCTGCAATGCCAAGTAACACAGAGCTGTATCAAACTATCTTTGCTTTCAGACATACTATTAACTTATACAAGGAAAGCGAAGAACAGAGAAACCACATGTTTGCTATTATGCATATGATAACTTACAAAGTTAAGCCTAAACGTTCCTCGTGTTTCATTTTACTGTAGTATTTTTTGTTTTAATATCTTGACTCAGCCCAGAGCATGTGCAAATTCCCATGACTGGCAAAATGTCAAAATGAGCATTTAATTCAAGTAGTTTCCTGTATATCAAGTCTTTTTTTTCCCCACTCAGATACAGATCAATTTATTTTAAATTTAAAATCAAGAGCTCCTGGAAGACACAACACAATCTTTTACTTAACAACCAATCTGCTCAGTGAAAAAACAGTATTTACTAAAATTCACTGGATTATATTGAAAATTGGCAGTGATTTTTATAATAATTTGTTTTAAATCCAATCAAGACTAAAATATTCTAGAAAGGTATCCTGAAACAATTTGTGAAGTTAAAAAAAATATCCTTCAGAAGACCTCTAAGTTGAAAACGTCTGCTTGCTGAAGCCTTTGAGCAATAACAGAAATGTTGACGTTATCAACTGCAGGAATTGAATATACTTAACCAGTCATTGCAACTGAACATATACAAGAAATCTAATTCCATAATTTGTTACAAAAACATATTCTTCTTAAACATGTTTCAATTTCATCACAGAATTGAAAAACGACAGCCCAAAAAATTACTCCCCACTGCAGGAACATCATGTAGGAGCTTCAATGAGCTAAAATGGACATCTAACTTAAAAAAAAAAAGACAAGAATTTGAGACACATTTGAAGATACTGTATTGAAATTGTAAAAACATAGGTATTGTGAATCTCTGGGTTACAGAAGGAAGCCAGCTGTAAAAAGGCATTATGCCCATATGGATGTGCTTTAACACATGAGCTTGCAAGCCAAAACATAGCTGATTTTAATCCTATGACCATATACCCTTAAAGCTTCTGCTGCGTATAAAGGGAGAGGCAGACATAACTTTTCTTCAGCAAAGTTTTCCAACAATCCAAATACTATTTTTCCCCAAGCTTAACGTGTTATATATAAAGTGTCCACCAACCACAGTGCATTCCTACAACAAAGGTATGTATGACAAGATCTAAACGTTATTTTAAAACAGCAAGGGAAAAAATGGAATTGGTTCTAGGTTGCAAAGTCTGTGAAATCTGACATTGTGACAGCACTGTTTTCAGAGAAATTTTCACTTTTTTGGTAAGCTTTGTTTTATTTTGTCAGCAGTGGATATTTCAAAGGATAAATATAAAAGTGGACATTAACTGGGCTAGAAGACTGCTAGCAGCCTTTCATATAAAATCCTTGTTAAAATCCATTTAATTCTAGCTGTAGTTGACAGTGCTTGGACATTTGATTAACATCAATGGAGCAACCTCATTCACAAGTTCTGTCACCAAGAAAAGGGTCCAGATTGCAACCAACCCTGATGCTGTCTGGGCAGCAGAAGCTGGATGAAGAGAGTCAGATCCTTTCATCATCATCATTTGGATAACGCTGGCATGAGACTACAGAGAAAATACCCAAATCCAGTTCTGGATTCTCCTATGGGAAATCAAGAACAGCTGAGGGTGCTTCCATTTTACTAATGGCAAGGTCAGTTACTGTTTTGTTAGAATGCAAGTGGCAAGCTGAGATTTATTTTTTATTAAGCTGCTTTCATAATTTATATTGAGTTTTTAACAACCATCTCAGACAAGGAAAAACTAAGCAAATGCAATTGCCAGACAAAATATGCAATCATAACCATCACGAAGGGCAGTTGTAGTGCCTGAATCGTAGGCCCTGAACTGAAGCTGACCTATAGATGAACCTCCCAACCCCACACTATGTAGTATTAATCACATAGGTAATGTACTGATGATCTATTTTAGCACATATGCATATATAATATATATTATTGTCTTGGGTTA
>NW_009731443.1:0-19388 GCF_000703405.1 Apaloderma vittatum | reverse complement strand
TGGCACAGAGGTAAGGCTGACTGGTCTATAGAAGTCCTATTCTGTAAGGGGACGGGAATCCCATTTGTAGTTACAGATTGCATGTGTCTGAACTCATTCTTCCATCTTCTTCCCCAGTCTACATAGGCACTATGCATATATGTATGGCCACATGTCTGAGGAACAGAGCTGCAGCTTTCTTACTCCATGATTCATCCTTATCCTTGGCAATTGTGGAAGACAGCTGGTGAAACATAGAGCTAAAGGAGCAGAATAAAACCAGACTAGAGTACAAAGATGTGAAATTGTAAAAAAAATTCTTAGATGTGGGGAAAAGGGCAGCAAAGGATAACTTGTTTGATTGGTAATCACATTGGTTTTATGGACTGTTCTGCAAGCTCTTTGGTAGTCTTTATCTTCTCTAGCCTTGTGCCATCTGGAATTGCTGGAGGTAGCCGTTGTAGAAGGGTCAGCAATTCTCAAAACAGTCTGCAAGTGAAGTGAAATTTTTAGCTCATTTCCTCAGTGGGAAAGTTTCTTAGCTTTTTGTGTCATGGATTATGATCCTGCTTTGCTCTTTCAAGTGAAAATAAAATGTACTGTTGATCGCCCACAGTCTAATCTTTTTATATGACCTGCCATGTTTTAACTTGGTCTCCAGTGATACTGGCTTTGACATTAGTTTGGTTTTGACATTGTTTTCCCTCGGGATTTGCAGTGGTTTGATCTTGAAACATAATAGTGAATCCTCTGTTTTCTTTTATTTGTTCTACTTTTTTTTTTCCCATTGATAAGTTTGTATCAGAAGTTTCAATAGAAGTTTGTAATATAAAGCTTAGCATTTTCCTTATTTCATAGAAAAACAAAACTGAAACTAGTTCACAGGTGTCTTATTTTTGTTCAGCTAAAGTAGTTCAAGATGTGTGACCGACTTTGTCCAAATAATAAAAAATAAAGGGATTACTCAAACCTTGACAACATATCAATGTTTAAGGCTTTTAATGTAAATTAACAGGAGGAATTAATTCAAAGTGCTTTAGCTGAGCTGTGTTAAGCTTTTAAGTTTATAGTCTCTTTCAGAATTAGTAGCTTGAATTCAGTTAATTTTATTTTACTGTAAAACTAAGTTGCATTGAAGTAAACTCTACTTAGATCATTTCCAAACTGTTTTGAGGTAGTTAAATGTGTTAAAGAAAAGAAACCAAACAAACCCACACTAAAAAATCAGATGAAATAGGGAACTCCTATGCATAAGGAATTTTCTTCAAAGTAGTGTTCTTCAGTGTGTTCATTTTATTCCAAGTGGGTAGTCATAGTTAGTCATAGTCCTATCCACACAAATATTTACCTTTTGGTTTGCTCAAAATTATTAAAAATATGCTTTCACTGTTGAAAACTCTTCTCTGTTTCTTTGTATTACTGGAGTATCCAATGGAGGCAAGCTGAGAATATGTAATGTGGACAGGTCAAACATTAAAAATCATCAAGTTTTTTTTGTGCATAGCGATCATAATTTTGAGATTGTTATTGATGGAATGTTTATTTATGCTGTGACATTGTTAATTTCAGAGAACTTGAAAGTTGAAAAGTTTAAGCTTGATTGAAGCTGTGAGCTTGACTAAGCCTGTGGGCAGCTTTGCAAATGAATTGCTGCAATTGCTTGGTAGCTTTGGTTTAGATTTGTAACATCTGCAGGGTAGGATAGAGATGATGATCAGTAAGGTGAAGGAGACACTGCTTTAGAGAAATGCTTTTCTGGTAACTGCCTCTCTCCTTTTAACAGAGCCTGTGAGGTTAAGAAACTTCTATTAGGCTTGTGCTGCAGCCGTAGGAGAACCAGCATAGCAGCAGAAGTTCACGATGACACAGGTTACTGCCCTGGGTAGCTGAGTGAATCCATCCCCAGGCCTAGAAAGACTATAGCCCAACACAATAGTTTCCCTAGCTGTTGAGGGATACCTAATTGTTGCCATCTGCATAGAAGCTATCGGTAATGTATGTTGTATGCTGTATACTTCAGGCCTTATTAATAACTTTGAATATGTGTGATTTTTCCAGCTGTAGTCTCCATGTGTTTCCTATGGTATGTCTCTGAGTTCATTGTGTTCCAAAAGCTTAACTGACTGTAATGATCATATGAAGACAAGCCTTTAGTGACCACACTGTGCGCGACTGCGAGAAAGGAGTATCTTGGCTGGCTAGTGAAGTTGTTTTAGATGCTTATTGATAGTATCTTTGTTTAGAATGTTAATAGGAATGGCAATTAAGTAGAATAGGAGGATAATTAAAAAAATATACTATAAAGGAAAGAGTCAGGGACTTCTCACACAGAATCACAGAATGTCAGGGGTTAGAAGGGACTTTGAAAGATCATCTAGTCCAGCCCCCTGCCAGAGCAGGATCACCTACAGTAGGTCACACAGGAACGTGTCCAGGTGGGTTTTGAATGTCTCCAGAGAAGGAGACTCCACAACCTCTCTGGGCAGCCTGTGCCAGGGCTCTGGCACCCCCACAGGGAAAAAGTTTTTCCTCATGTTTTTGTGGAACCTCCTATGCTCCAGCTTGCACCAGTTGCCCCTTTTCCTATCAGTGGACATCACTGAGAAGAGCCTGGCTCTGTCCTCCTGACACTCCCCCTTGACATATTTATAAACATTAATGAGGTCACCCCCCAGTCTCCTCCAAGCTAAAGAGACCCAGCTACCTCAGTCTTTCCTCATCAGGGAAATGTTCCACTGCCTTCAGCATCTTTGTGGCTCTGTGCTGGACTCTCTCAAGCAGTTCCCTGTCCTAGTCATACTGACACTAATCATACATGTAGTCAGAAAATCATGGAACTCCACATTTGTGGAATTGCTAGTTTTGATAGCGTATGCCAAAAAAAGTAGTTCTCAATTTTAGAATATAAGAATGATCTAAAATTACTTATCAAGAGATGAAAGATTTAATATGTTGGAAGACTCTTAGACAATTGTTTATGAGATACACAGCATTCATTTCTTAAAATGCTACTTTTGCTTTTGTGTTCAATCTTTGCAAGCAAAGTTTTTGGAAGTTGTTAGTAATCTTAGTTAAGATGTTGAATTACTTTGATTATTTTTAATTTTTTTTTATCTTTTAAATGTTAGGATACTTCCCTTTAGAGAGAATATATCTTACTTGTATGTTGCATGAGCAATATAAACTACCTCTTGTAAAATGAATCAAACAGAACAAATTTTGGTTAGTGAAAGCAATAAAATTACAGAAGTAATTGTATTACCTGTAATTAGGCGAATGTATAAGATAGGACAGTACAACCAAAGCTCTTTATATGTTTCTGCACATAGTTGGTAAAAATACTGATTTATGTAATCAATATCTGCCTAACAATCATGGCACTTTTTTGTCTCTAAGTCCCTCAGTTTAATAATTTTGAAAAGCATCAGCTGGTTTCAGTTATTTTACAGGGTGTTGAAGTCTCAAGACAGTTTAGTTTGTGAAAATTGGCTGTTGGGTAGAGGACATACTCAGGCCTCCACTGAGTAACATGCTACAGTATGTGCTGTCTCTCCTTCATCTAGCAGCTGAGAGGTGTTTGAGTGCATTTAATGTAAGGGGAGGAAAACATGTGTATTAGAGAGCCTTTGTGTAGAGAAATTGCAGTGTTGTGGTGAGGGGATGAGAGGGATATAAACTGGTTGAGATGAAAAGAAAAGCATCTAAACGACCTGCAGTGCTATGTAGCTTCTCTCTTAAATGTACGTGGAGCTTAAATTGGAAAGTGGGCAGCAAGATGCGTATTAAGATGAAGGGAATACCATAACGCAGGTCAGTATTAATTCCAATAAAAAGACAGTGAGGTGCTTTTGAAATGCAACACACAATCTATTTATATAGAATTTTAATTGGCATTTATTGTGAATCTAAAAATACTTGTTATACTTCCACATCTGTTTTCTTAATGTGTAGTATAGATTTTAATAGTTTTTTTGAATTCAAAAAAGCGGCAAAAATTTTGCAACTGGAAGAACTTTGCAAAATCAGTTGCTACCTCAACAGTTTTATTTTGTAAAGGTTATGAATCATCTATGAGAGTTCAAGGACAGAAATGTAAGATTGGAAAAAGCTCCTGAATTAAATAGGTTTTGATTCAATGTTTAGTCACTAGGTTTTTAGCCTGGTTAAGATCCAAGATAATTAAAGAATGACAAGCCTTGTAAGTAAATGCCATACACAACTGTTTTTAGAAAAGTGCAGCACTACTACCATAAATCAAACATTCAAGAAAAAAAATGAAAAAACACGCTGCTACTTTCTCTTTCATACTAGTCACAACTACTTTGTTAAAAAACCTGTGTGCAACGTAAAGTACTGTCCATTTGACAGAGCTGACCTAGTAAACCCTTTTAATGGCTCTTGCTCTTCTACATGCCTGCTGTTTTCTTTTAGTAAGTTAAATAATGTCTAATACCAATGTCTGTGTGTGTGCCTGAGCAAGCAAAAGGGCCACGCTCACCGAAAAGAACACACATATATTCTTTCTGCTGGAAGAAAAGTTGCAGATGGGAAGTAAATATATCAACTACTGAAGTAGCCTAGGATTTCCGCTTTATGTTTGAATTTCTCAGCTATGCTTAATATCGTGACTGCTGCCCAGCAAAGTTAGATTTTTACAGTTGAATTCTACATTTGCTTCTTCATGTCAAAGGAATTCAGTAGGTCTCAGTAGTGTCACAATCTTTGACGTGAAACAGGAATCTCATAAAGAGGATATTTACTTCTTAAAAAGATGGAAAACACGCAGCAAAGCTCCCTGAGTATCTGGATTCTACCTGGCAGATATTCTAGCTGCTTTATTTTGCAGAACTGATGAACATAACTACCCTACTAAGGTGTTTCGTGTCTAATAGCTATCAGTGTAATTGTGGCTGCAAAAATAATGTCTATTTTATACAAGTTAGCTTTTCAAAACATACCAGTTCTTAGGTTTATGTTTTGCCACCGTATCAGTAGTTCTTAAATAATTTGTCTAATGAGAAGGAGCTAGTAGTATCTTACTTTAGAAGCAGGTGCAAGATTTGTGTTGCATTTATCACCATGTTTTGAGAAGATAACTGAGCTGCCTGGTAGTAAGGCTCTTTAAACAGATTCTGTCTGCGTTACTTTTCTAGAGAAAGAAATACAGGAAGTGAACCGTAGAAGAGTGTTCTCCTTATTTACATAGCCCCGTTGATACATTGAGTGCTTTCCATGAAAATTGGTAATTCTGAGATGCACATCTTTCTCTTCTGCTGAAATAAGCTTGTTGTTCATTGCAACACTTCATAAATATAGCTTGAATTTCTGCAATTTTCTGGGCCAGGTTATGTTATCTGAAAGACTAGGCTTTACTTGGCACTTAAACAGGTGATTTATTTATGAAGGACTTGATAGGGGCTCATTTTAAAGAGTTATTTGTGCTAAGGCACCCAAATTAAATATTTGTGATGTTATTTTTAAGTGCAGAATACTGTTTACAAGTGCTTTTTAATTTTTGTATCAATTGAAATTTATGAAAAAGGTAAGTTTGCTGTTCTTGAAAGCAGGAAAAGGCATTAACAGAAAAAGGCCCTAATGCTGCTGCATACGTATTTGCTCTTTTCAGGAAACTGTGTTCTTTGTAGTTACAAGGTAGTAGTAAAAGTCAACGCTTTCAGCTATATGTTTATGTAGAACCACAGAATAGTTTGAGTTGGAAGGGACCTTAAATCTCACCTAGTTCCAACCCCCTGCCATGGGCAGGGACATCTCCCACCAGACCAGGTTGCTCAAAGCCCGGTCCAGCCTGGCCTTGGACACTTCCAGGGAGAGGCTTCCACTGCTTCTCTGGGCAGCCTGTGCCAGGGTCTCGCCACCCGCACAGCGAAGAATTCCTTCCTCAGATATAATCTAAATCCCTTGTAAAGAAGTCCCTCACCAGCCTTTGTGTAGGCCCCCTTCAGGTACTGGAAGGCCACTATAAGGCGGACTCTTAGGACTCTAGAGCTGGACACAGCACTGCAGGTGGAGTCTCAGAGAGCGGAGGAGAGGGGGAGAAGCACCTTTGACCTGTTGGCCACACTTCTAATGCAGCCGGGGTATGACTGGCATTCTGGTCTGTGAGCGCACATTGCTAGCTCATATTGAGTTTTTCATCTGCTGGTACCTCTGAAGTTCCCCTCTGCAGGGCTCCTCTCAATCCACTCATCGACCAGCCTGTATTGTTACCGTGTGTTGCCTCGACCAGGTGCAGGACCTTGCACTTAGCTTTGTTGAACTTCATGAGACTGGCACAGGCCCATCTCCTTGGCCCTGTCCAGGTCCCTCTGGATGCCACCCATTCCCTCTCGCATGTCAGCTGCACCACACAGCTTGGTGGCGTCAGCAAATTTGCTGAGGGTGTACTCGGATCTCACTGTCTGAGTGACAGGGACCAGGGAAGCTGCTTAGGTGTCTGCTCTCTGCACTTGGCTTAGCCTGGTTGGTTTTGGTGATGGTCCAGT
Organism: Apaloderma vittatum; assembly: GCF_000703405.1. Classification (NCBI taxonomy): domain Eukaryota; kingdom Metazoa; phylum Chordata; class Aves; order Trogoniformes; family Trogonidae; genus Apaloderma; species Apaloderma vittatum. The sequence goes on along the minus strand of NW_009731443.1, from coordinate 12,906 downwards.
TGTGTTAGTTCCCCTCCTTTCTACCCCCAGGAAGTTTTACAGGTGCAAAGCACAGTTTATGCTTTATGCTGGTTTGCCCTGGTAGAAAAGTGTGTGCTCCTGCATTAGGGAGCATCTTTCCTTAAATCCACAGACCTCTCACACTGTGTGTGCTTCCATCACCTTTGCTGAGGTTTTCCTTGCTGTTTATGGGTGGTGTCAGTGCCACTGCTATCACATGGGCAGGACGGGCATCGCTGTCATTGTTATGGAGCAGAACAGCAGAGACCAAAGGAATGTGGCAGCAGTTACAGAGAAAGAAGCTGATTGCCCTGATTTTTTTTCCTAAAGGCTGCTTTATATTCAGAAGCCGCTTATAGTTCTCCCAGTACTGCACTTTTCACTAAGATTTCTTTTCTTGCATTGGTTGTAGTTAGTCATTATTTGAGCACCTACTATTGGAATAGTTTTAGACAAACACATTATGCCAGTGTTGGTCTAGAAATTGTACTCGGTAGTTTTTAGCTCAAACTTTAATTTTTCAATTGATTTGTCAGCATCACTGATTGTACTGGCTGATCCCTTTATGATCCAAACACACTGATTTCATTGAATTTCATTGAAGTTCTCCCCTCTCTGGTAAATAAGTGTTTGACTATGTTTTGTCAACTATATCTCCTTTCTTAGTATTATTTTTTAAGTATTTTGGAAAACATTTAGTTCTGGAAACTTACGGTCATTGTATTAAACTGTAGCTCTGGCATGGAAACTAGAAACCTGCCCTCTTGTGGGTAAATCTTTATGATGTACTTCAGTACTTGAGAATTAGAGCATATTCATTCATTCTCTTTCTACCTCTCTCCCTTATTCTTTAAGTGATTTTTAATTTTTTTTAAAGGATATTTTATGGACTGATAACTAGCAAAGATTCATGTTGCAACCAGAAAGGAAAGTAGTTTGTTGCAAAATGTTGAAGTTTAAATCTCGCCATTAGGCAAGGCTTCTTAAATCTCTAGTAGCGTGTTTGCTGATTTAAAAGAAAAGAAAAATCCACTGCTCACCTGAATTATAAAATCGCTAATACATGAGTTGCACTGATTTGCTTTGAGTGTGCAGCTGCAGAAATCAACTTTGATCATGGTGCTGCGGTTACATCAGTACAATGATACTCAGCACATAAGAAATGAAAATCACTTTTTAAAGTGTTTTCATTCAAAAAAAGATTTCATAATCTAAACTAAATAAAACATAACTGTATTTAAAATGTCCTATTTAATAGGATGTTTTTAAAATAGGAAAAATGTAGATACCTAATAGCATAGCCCTTCTTTAAAATCACCTCATTTTGTCTCTGATCTTCTCAGAAATATATTAGGTCAGTCATATAAGTTATTTTTAAATCCAAAGGCATAGTAAGTTAAAGAATTTCCTGGATTATGGGGAATGAAACATTAAAACATACATAGGAAATTTCTGAATCCTGAGGTTGGTTACTTTACATTACTACTAAGCTTGTATATTACTACACGTAAAGAGTTATTTTCCTTTATTTTGTTTTCCATCATTCTCATGCATGCACATAGCTAAGCTAAACGAGAACCAGTATTTTTGTTAAGGGGACAAGAACGTTCTTCAACAACTTACGTTTTGTAAGTGCAGAGCTTGAACCTTCATATGGTGCCCAGTGGTCAGCACTCATTGTTTCATTGACTGTCAGGTGCTACAGTATCTGAAAAATACAATTGCTGTTTATACCTTTTCTTGGATTTTTTGTGGGCTGATTTTTTGTTTTGTTGATTTGCTTGGATTATTTGTGGTTCATTTTTTTTCTTCATTCCCTGGTTGTAGTCTCTCATCTTTTCCCTAGTTAATCACTGTCTCTTTGTGGAAATCGTTCACAAGTTACTTTCATCCTCTTCTTGCTTCTTTAATTTCTCCTATGCCTGTCCATTCTCACAAAAGATATTTTCTTGTTCTATTAGTTTTCAGCTCTGCCATTAATCTAATACTATCGTGTATTATATATAGATGAGTTGTAGAGAGGATCTATGTGAAGTAGCCCAAACCTTGTGCCAAGTAAGGCAGTCAGTATTCCATGTCCATGTTATGGAATGTTTTACCAACCTCATGTTTACTTTCTAGTTAAAACAAAACCACCAAAACCCAACAAACCAAAACATTTTAAATTTCACATTTCAATAAGAATTTTCCTTAGAAATAATATTTGGATTATGAATTTTAGTAAAGGAGAATATACATAATGGACTATAAAAAGGAAGAATATACAGAAATAGCATGTTAAATATGTACTTGTTATGCATAGCATAAAGTTCTTTCATACTACTTGCCTTGTTATCTTGACTTTTCTTTGCTTTTATATCATGTATCATGCTATTAGCTTTATCTTATGTTATTCTCTATATATTCTGTTTTCCTCTCGCTGAGGGGTAGTTTCGTCCTCCCTGAAATGTCTTTTACAATATTGGTTGTTTCTTTAAAGAAGCAAGACCCTAAATAAATACATACTAAATATGCAAGACCTTATTTACCTTATTTATAAAAATGGGATTTCCACTTCTCTGGACTGCTGTACTACACTTCAATGCAATGTGTAAAACCTTTATGGTGCAGCAGTTCTTTAACTCCTGAACTACTACTGGTAATAACTGCTGTTATTATCAAAAATGGATCGTGTAGAATCTAAATATTGAAAAATATTTGTTCTTCTTTACTAATCGTGAGCTACTACAATGCAGTACTTTTAACTCTTGTTACAGTTGGGGAATGGGGGGGAAAAACCACAGCAAAACTTGTCTGTCTCAGTCAAGCCATTAATTGTTGCATGCTCTTCTGATGTTTCGTATGAAAGAATCTATCTCATCGTGAGCTGTTGAATTTTTTTTTCCTTATAACTGCTTGGTATTTTAAATTCCTTAAATGAGGGAGTTGATTAATGGTCTCAGTGACATAAAATTTGAATTCTAGTTTCACTAGATCTCAGTCTCTAGTTCTGGAATTGAATCCCACTTTGTTTGTCAGTTGTGTAACAGATGCACTTTTGTTCTCAACACAACAGATGTAATATTTGAACTCAGATATTCCTATGTGGTTTCTTCATATTGTGTTTGTTGTATAAACTAATCCCATCACTTACTCTCGTCAGTCTCTCTTTGTCTTTTGCTTACTCTCATCTGTTTACTCATATCATCATACCTGCAAAAACCTCATAATGTAAGAGACAGACTTCTTGAACTGCCATGCTTGGTTCCCAGCTGGTGCAGGCAACCGCATCCTGTCCCCTCTACAACATCTGTATGATCCACCTCTAATGTAATGCTGTTGCTTATCTACGTTACTCCTAATGGAAGGCTGTTCCAAAAAATGGCAGCTCTGATGGTGAGAAGCTCTGTTCTGATTTTCTTCTTGCTTGCATTCATGCTTTTGTTTATTGCTGTGTTAGCACTGCCCTGTAGCACTCTTCCTTTGTAACCTTCTTTGACTGCCCTAGGGAGAACGACCGTAGCCCCTCTTGATCTCTGTTCTGTTAGCTAAACAAGCCAAACCCTTTTACTTTTCTCTTACAAAGAAAGGTTGCTCTTACCTTGGCCATCCTAGCACACTGCACTTGCTCCACTCTCAAATCTGGCTCTTGCCAGTTCAGGCTTCTTACCAATTATCTATGGAGAAGGTTTCTAATTTAAGTGTCTGGTTTTGGAGGAATTTTTTCCATTGACTGTCTGCGTAAGTTAATTATTGTGGCACTAATATCAGGAAAGAACTTGAATTTTAGTAGTGACAGCCTCTGATGTTTACAGCTTTTCCAGGTGATCAGGAAGGGAGAGCGAACGGTTTTTTTTGTTGTTGTTTTTTTTTCGTTTCTGTGTTACATACAGGATTTCCAGTAATACTCAATAGTGACATCACCTTAGCTTTGATGTGGTTTCAGTCAGGAGGGATCATCAGACATGACCTTCTTACCATACATATAATTTATACATGAAAGGTGTTCTTTAATTACTAACCTTTCAAATAAAATTTTAATTCTCAAAGTGTCAGTTCCTGTGGGTTTGCTGTTGCAGACTCATTGGGGAATTTGGAGGATAAGTTGGTTTGTTTTGTTTTAAAAAAATCGCTTATTTATGGAATGAAGAAAGCACCAACAAAATTCTGTGCGTATTGGTATTTGTTGGGGTAAAAACATGGACTGTCAGGGAGTATTTGAAACTGCACTGGGTGTTTGAAGGCTGTTTTCTTCTGGATTAAAAAAAAAGCCAAAACCAGCAAACCACTGAGAATATCTGTCTGTAGCAGTTTCCTTAGCTAGATTTCTGTACCTGTAGTGTACTGTACTTTTAATAAACAAATGTAATATAGTCAGAATGAGACTCTGGCAGGTGCAGCAAGGAGGTCAACTACTTGTCAGTTCTGTTTAACCTCGATGTTGGTATTTTTTCAAAGAATTCAGTTGTATATAGATGGGAAAACTTGGAAAAGTTAACTGAAGTGATTCATGAAAACTTTGAGCAGAAAAAAGGCTTGCAACATTCAGTTTTCGTGTCTTGCTTGAAAGCTATATGTATTTATTTGGGCTAGTGTCCTGTATGTTGTCTTTGATGTGCATAAGAAAGAATGAGATAAAAATTACTAAGGAAATGACAGTGATTATTTGATTTATGTTGCATACATAATTCTCAAAAATGTTGACTTGTAAGGTAAGCGTAAGCAAATCATTATTCCAACATCTTCAGTAGATATCATAAACACTTACAGAAGTCCTGTTTACTGTTTCCCAAACTGTTAACACAGGTCGCTGATGTATCAAATTCATTTCCTTTGTTTATCTTCAGAAAATATGTTTGATTTTGTCTTTTCATTAGTTTAATCATGTGTAAATTTTTCTGCTTTGGAACTGCAGGTGAAATTATTGCAGTGACTTTTTTGTTGTTTTTTATTATTTATTTTTGAACAATGTGAACTTTTTTACAGTTGGGATCTTAATAGGTACTGAAAACTGAATGAACAGGTTCCTTTTTCAGCAGTTGCATATAAACTGTGCTGTTTTACGGGGACAAAATTAGTTAGTTCAGTGGTGACTAAACTTTTTCTTTCTGTGAAGGGGGTAATACAGTTTCCCGTAGAAGTGTGACCAGATAATAGTTAGTTTTAAGAAGATATTTTCAGATAAATTTTGAAGTAGCTATTACTTAAAAAATATACTAAGATTTTGTATTTGTTCTTCTACTCCTTGATTTTTTTCATCTGTAAATTACTCCTTTTATTTTTGCTAATCTCCCCTTATATGAAAAATATCTGCTTCTGCAAAACTGGGAAGTGAATGTAGCAGCTATGTACATTAAGTGTTATCTACTGCAGCATGAACTAAGAAGTTCATACAGTTTTGGGGTTGGTCCTGTATAATCTGAGCAAATTTGCTTTTGATTGCCTTATCTTGCATATTTTTTGATGAAGAGTCCTACTTCTGAGGCTAGAAGCTTGCCTTTTGATTGCTTAATGCAGTTTGATATTAAAAATCTACATTGCTCCACCAGTTCTTGACAAAATTTACTCTAGTGCACAGCTGAAGGTATGGCAATTAATTTATGTTGCTGAATTTAAAATTCTAAAGTCAATTGAGAATTTTAATTTGATTTTGTTTTTTTTCCTTTTTTCTTTTTTTTTCTTTAGTGCTTGGGAGATGGGAAGTAATGATAGCTGGCACCTGAACTAAAATATCTGTATAGGCACTACTATCCCAGAACTTCAGGATGAATGGGGATATGCCTCATGTTCCCATCACTACTCTTGCAGGGATTGCTAGTCTTACAGACCGTAAGTACTCTTCTTTTTTCTTCTCTTTACTGTACTGTTGTCTGCCTCTTGGATAAATATCTGCGTTTTCAAAATACTAAAAGTACTTTTATTTTATAAGTTTTTAGAGGTAAATCTGCTCAGAATCATGTTCGGCATGAAAAATATTAATATTGTCATTGCTTGAATTTTAAAAATATATTAAAATAAAGCATGCTAATTTAAACATGAAAACCCCAAACCTTAAGGAAGCCTGAAACAAAATACAGAAATTTGTTGATTGTTTGGGACATCATTCAGTAGCATATCTGGTTACCCCACAAAAAAACCAACATATAAATGACAAAACACTTCTTTAAAACATACATATCATCATCTTCCTTGAAAAGAGAGAGAATTACACTGCTGCTGAACTAACTAGAGAGAGTTGTAGAATATGCTAAATATAACTGAAATCTAATTCCTTCATTTTTGACAAAGTACAAAAAAGTTGTTCTAAGTAATAGATGCAAAGAATGGCTGCTAGGATGGAAATAAACAGCTGAACCTTTGAGTTTTCTTAGCTGTATAGCCTGCAAAAGAAGTGCATGAGGAGCGTGCGCTGTGTTTAAAGAAGTCAGGAAGACAAAATGCAGGGAAAGGGAATTTTTGGAAAGAGCTGTTTACATTAAAAGCTGATACTGACACAAAACCAAATGGTTATAATGTGACGAAAAATAAATTTCTAGTGAAAATTAAGAGGAGATTTGTTATTACTGTAGTGAGATACTACCATTGCAATAAGAGCAGTTGAGACAAAAATCTGTTTATAAAGTGTAAAAAAGCATTTATACCTTAGTTGTGTCTCTCTGGCTTACCCTCCTCATGTCTGTGTAGCTCTGCCGCTTACATCGTCAGGGCTTCTTGTATGGTACACTTCCTTGCTGTGTCTGTAGGCCTAAGAATGCCCTCCGAAAGTATAGTGTGCTGATTTCTAATACAGTTGAAATTCTGTGATGGGTGTTTTCATAGAATCTATTTGCCAGGTTTTGTGAGTAGGTATGTTGACTGAATTGGTATTTTAAGGATCATACCAACCAACAATATGAGCCTTCTCTTCAGAAGAAGACTTACGTAGAAGTAAATACAACAAGAGAAAATTAAACTCAGGGTTTAATTAATGGCTTAAATTGGTTGTTGGGTTGTGTTTTTTGGTAGGTTGGGATTTTTTGTTGGTTTTTGTGGTATTCTAATTTTTTTTCAATTTTTCTCTACCCTGACCATACAAAGTGGGAACAGTAATGAAATACAAAGATCAAAGTAGAAAACTTCAAGTATGTGCTCAATGCACTCACAATACTGCAAACAACTACAAAGATTTTTGCATTTCCTTCCTTTATCAGTGCTTTTGGCTGCAAGACAAAGCTACCACTACATATTAAATAACTTAGTATTCTAGAATGTTTAAAAGTAAGTTTTTATTCATGATAATTGCCTTAGCACCATTAAATATTTTTAATATATAGTAATATAACTTGTGGAGTTCACTGCATTAGTTAGTTTTAAGCAGAGTCCAGCCTTTGTGCCTTTATTTTAAAAGTAGTTGTCAAGTTTTTTTCTTCATCATATGACGGAGTAAGAAGGTGTCCATATTTGGTTACTTGTGTTTCATGAAATGATTCTGAACTCCTTTCTGTTTTCTGATAACAGTTCTGAACCAGCTGCCTCTTCCATCACCTTTACCTGCTACAACAACAAAAAGCTTGCTTTTCAATGGCCGGATAGCTGAAGAGGTGAACTGCCTTCTGGCTTGCAGGGATGAAAATCTTGTTTCACAGCTCGTCCACAGTCTCAATCAGGTGTCAACTGATCACATGTATGTATTTTGAACTTCGGCAATATCAGATCACCATCCTTATTCCCTGAAATGAAAATTGATTGGATTGAGAAGGGTGTTTGTGAGAATCTAAAAATTAGAACATGAAAATTTTTTATTAGGCTTGAGCTAAAATGTTGCAGTCAGAATATTAATAATTGTCTGTCAGCCCTTATACATAGCTGAGGGGATTATTTTATAGGTCTGCTGCTTACTCCATTCTTGCTACCTAGGAATGCAGACCTTGTGGTGTCGATTGTGCTATACTCATTGGTGTTCCACTTTGGTTAATAATGTGCATAGACAAATTATATACCCAGTAGTACAAGAAAAGAAAGATTTTTGAGACAGTCATGCAAGATGAATGTCAATTCTATTTGGGTATTGAACTTTAATTTTATTAATTGAAGCAGCAAGTATCCTAATATATCCTCTTTCTGTAATTTTTTTCTATTATTTTTTTTCCCTGATGTCCTTTGAATTGTTTTATGTTGCCTTGTTTTGGGCAAGTGGATATCTCTTGTAAAAGCTTAGATCAAACAATAAGTGAAAGTATGGATGCATTTATGGAAAATCCATAACATCTTTATTTTTGGTTCGGAGAGAATCCTGTGATGTCAAAAGTACGCCAGTTTGCTTTTTTGAAAGAAAGGATTCTCAAGGCATTGAACTTTAACCTGAATGTTACACTTTCATGCCTGTATTATTTTCCCTCCTAAAATAATACTTTCTTCGTGTTACACCAAAGCATTCTTTTATGGAGAATATCATGATATAAAAGAGGTTTTAAGAAACTTGTTGTAATAGCCTGAAACTGGCAGCTATGTCTACCTAAAGGCTTAGTAAGAGAACGTGATTTTGAAGACTAGTAGGAATACGTCATCTGCCATTCCTTAAAAAACATGAAGAAAAAATAGAGGCAAGGAACAGAGCTTTGCAGTCTTGTTTTTTCTTTTTTTTTTCCTATCATAGAATCATAGAATTGTCAGGGTTGGAAGGGACCTTAAAGACCATCTAGTTCCAACCCCCCTGCCATGGGCAGGGACATCACCCACTAGATCAGGCTGCCCAGAGCCCCATCCAGCCTGGCCTTAAAAACTTCCAGGGATGGGGCTTCCACCCCGTCTCTGGGCAACCTGTGCCAGGGTCTCACTACCCTCATGGGGAAGAACTTCCTCCTAATGTCCAGTCTAAACCGATCCATCTCTAGCTTCAATCCATTTCCTCTAGTCCTACCACTACCTGACATCCTAAAAAGCCCCTCACCAGCTTTCTGGTAGCCCCCTTGAGATACTGGAAGGCCACAATAAAGTCTCCTTGGAGCCTTCTTTTCTGCAGACTGAACAATCCAAACTCTCTCAGTCTGTCTTCACAGGAGAGGTGCTCCAGCCCTCTAAGCATCCTTGTGGCCCTTCTCTGGACACACTCCAGCAGGTCCATATCTTTCCTGTAGTAGGGGCTCCAGAACTGGACCCAGAACTCCAAGTGGGGTCTCACGAGAGTGGAGGAGAGGGGGAGGATCACCTTCCGTGACCTGCTGGCCACGTACCTCTTGATGGAGCCCAGGGCACGATTTGCTTTCTGGGCTGCAAGTGCACACTGGTGTCTCATGCTGAGCTTCTTGTCCACCAGTACCCCCAAGTCCTTTTCTTCAGGGATGTTCTCAAGCCAGTCGCTGTCCAGCCTGTATTGGTGCTTGGGATTGCCCCGACCCAGATGGAGGACCTTGCACTTGGTCTTGTTGAACTTCATGAGGTTGGCCTGGGTCCCCTTTGTGAAAATGGGAATTATGTTTTCTGTTTTCCAGTCAGTGGGGACTTCACCAGACTGCCATAACTTGGAATATAATAGAAAGGGATTTAGCAGCCTCATCCCCCAGTTCCCTCAGTACCCGTGGGTTTAACCCCTTGTGTCCCATGGACTTGTACACTTTCAGGTTCATCAGATGGTCACGAACGTGATCTTCACTTACAGTGAGCAGTTCTTTCATCCAACCACTGCCATTGTCTTCTGTCTCCAGGAGTGTGGCTGGAGCCCTTGCCAGTGAAGACAGAGGAAGAGAAATTGTTGACAACCTCAGCCTTCTCCAAATCATTTGTCACCAGTTCACCCATTTCCTTTTTGAGGGGGCCCAGACCTTCCCTAGTCTTTCTCTTACCGTTAATATACCTGTAGAAACTTTTGATGTTTCCCTTGATCTCCCTGGCTAGATTTAATTCTAACTGAACTTTCACTTTTCTAACCAGGTCTCTTGCTGCTCAGACAGCTTCCTTATATACCCCCCATTCTAGCCATCCTATCTTCCACTCCTTGAAAAGTTTCTTTTTGTGTGACAGTGTGTCCAGGAGCATCTTGCTCATCCAGGCAGGTCTCCTAGCGTTCTTTCCTGCCTTCCTCTTGGTCTGTGTACTTTGCTCCTGGACATGGAGAAGGTGATCCTTGAACGCTGACCAGCTGTCCTGGGCTCCCCTTCCCTCTAGGGCTTTGTCCCATGGTACTTTGGCCAGCAGATCCCTGAAGCGATCAAAGTCTGCATGCCTAAAGTCCAGGGTTGTAAGCTTGGACCTCCTAGTTGCCCTGAGAATCTTAAATTCTATCGCGTTGTGGTCACTGCAGCCAAGCCTATTCCTGAGCCTCACGTTGCTCACCAGCCCTTCCCTGTTGGTGAGAACAACGTCCAGCATAGCATCTTTTCTCGTGGTTCCTCTACCATTTGGAGGAGGAAGTCGTCACCAGTGCATCATTCCAGGAACATCCTGGATTGCTGAGGCCTTGCTGTGTTGTCCCTCCAGCAGATGCCAGGGGGGTTGAAATCCCCAACAAGGACCAGGACCTGAGAACACGAAGCCACTTCTGTCTGTCTGTGGAGGGCCTCATCTGCTTGGCTCTGCTGGTCAGGTGGCCTGTAGCAGACCCCTACTGTAACATCAGCTCCCCCTGTCTTCCCTTTAATCTTAACCCATGCACTCTCAACCGGCTCCTTGCCCTTCCCCATATGGAGCTCCATCGATTCTAGCTGGTCACTGATGTAGAGGGCAACACCTCCTCCCCTCTTACCCTGCCTGTCTTTCCTAAACAGCTTGTATCCATCTGTCCTTACATTCCAGTCTATATTTTAACTGTAAATTGTCTTCTTTCATTTTGTTTTTACTTTTTTATTTTTCTGTTTGGTTTTTTACTTGATTTGTAGTTTCTTATAATTTGAAAATGCATTTGCCTCTTTATTTGCTTACTTCCACAATTCCAGAGAGTTGAAAGATAACCTTGGCAGTGATGATCCAGAGGGAGATATACCAGTCTTGCTGCAGGCTATCCTGGCAAGGAATCCTAATGTTTTCAGGGAGAAAAGCATGCAAAACAGATACGGAGTACAAAGCGGTAAGGACTTTTGATTATTTATTGTTTGCATTTTGTGTTCTGTAAGTTTAGGGGACTGGTAGTAACCACAAATGTATCTGGAGCACAACTGTGATATTTATTCCTTACCTTGTGTTTGTTAGAGATACGAAACTATGTATTTTGACATCATCTTGATTGTACTAGGATAAACATGGAAATAAACTTTATTGTGTTCTTTTAAAAAATATTTAATTTCACTGCACAGTTTATAATCTCTGGGATAAGTGGTTTGATTTTTATTTTAAAATAATTTTGTTTGACTTTTTTTATGGCTAGGTACATATACTTGTCTTAGGAAATAGTTGAAGTTGCACAACTATGCCTTGAGATTATTGAAAAGCTTTTATGATTACAGTGTGTATCATTACAGTGATAGTTCTTAATAGTTCTGGAGTAAGGAGTGAGCTTCAATGAACCATACTTAACAGCTCCTTCCTGCCATTCCTCGTCTCAGCAATTTGTGATGCCCTGCAGATTTTAGTGTTTTAACAGCTAATTCTCTTTGGTGTATCTCCTGGATAGCAAACGTGAAGAAGGAAAGAGACCAAGCAAAGGATTAGTTGGACAGATGCTGGTTTTAGATATGGAGACTTGCACGTGAAGTATATTCTTGGGTATTCTTTAAATATCGAACTGTGAAGTAATTAGGAGAATTTCCAGTGTTTCTGCAGTGTGAGGATAAGGCTTTGCAAGTTCATTGATACTTATATCCTGAAATTTAACCTCTGAGAACGCTCTCCAGACCCTGTGTTTAGTGGTAGCTGTGGCACAGTATGACTTCTGCATCTGTGGGAAGGTTTGTGACTGTTTGCAGTCAGTGATTCCTGCCACTTTACAGAGTGTTCCCACAAAGAACATATACTTGAATTAGAATTTTCCACCAGTTTTGTAGAGTGAAATAATTTTTGCCAGTGCTAAAGAGAGACATAGTTTTGGAAATTATCTGTTCCAGCAGAGGCTTGAGAAAGAAAGAAGGCAAACTAGTTAATTTTGTTCTAACTTTTGATAGTTCTGGGCTTCACAAGGAGAAACACTTTTTCATCTTGATTCAGTAGTTAAGAATAATTCTTAATGAAATAAACACACCTCTATCTTTAGTAAATGTGCTTTGGCCTGTGCTTGAAAGAAGGTATTAGTGCAGAATAAAAAATAATTAAATGTAAAACTGAAAAGGATACTTGATGTTTCAGTAAATTTAACAAAGGGTTAAGCAAAGGTTTCAGAGAAACAGAACAGATCTTCCTTTAACCCTCCCTTGAATATTTAAATTTATGTAATTCTGAATACTTGTATGAATGCAAACTAAGTGTGAAATCTGAAAACTGGAGAGAACGGGGGAAAGAAGGTAGAAGCATAGCTGTAGAATTTTGAGAGGAAGAAGGCCCTAGAATAAATATTTGAAAACGTTAGGTGCAGTATGACTTTCTTGTCAATGGAAAAAGGACACACTTTTACCTGTAAGTAGATGGATTTTTAAGGTAGATGCTAGCAAGGTGTGGTAGCCTTATTAGCTGTTACTATGTCCCATTCAGGTATCTAAGGCCAAAGAACATTATGCTGATATCTTTGGCAGCAAAGTTGGGATTTCTTCTGCTTTCTGAACAGATAACTGTAGTCTCTGTGGAGTCATGATTTGTAGAACATTTGGGGTTTTTGGTGGAGACCTTGTGTAATGTGTTTTGCCACCTAGAAGAATGAAATTTAGGGTCCTTTCTAGTATTTCAAATTCATCTCCTATGTTTTACTTCCTGTCTTCCTTCTGAACATTGTCCTTCCACCTTCCGTTGAGTCCGGCAGGGGGTGAAGTCAGCACTGGGTGCTGTGACCCAGTATTTGCCTCAGTCTTTGGCTGTCAAAGCAGCCAT
>NW_009731442.1:0-2252 GCF_000703405.1 Apaloderma vittatum | reverse complement strand
TGTGGCGCAGTTCTTTTCCTCCGTTCTTAAACATGTTTTCACATGGACATTCCTCTCCTGTCACTTTACTGATAGACTCAACCTTGGCCAGCGGTGTGTCCCTCTTCAGAGCCGGCTGTCATTGGCTCTATCAAACTTGGGAAGCTCCTAGCAGGTTCTTGCAGAAACCCCCCTGCAGCCCCCACCACGGAAATCCGGTCAGGCAAACCCAATATACTTGTCCAAATCAGCAGGACTCGTGCTGTTTTCTGTCACTCCTTTGCTGGAGACATTGCCACAAGCTCCATCTCTTGCAAATGTGTTGCCTGATCTAGTTGAGAGGCGTCCCTGCCAATGACAGGGAGGTTGGACTAGATGATCTCTAAGGTCCCTTCCAGCCTAGGCCATTCTATGATTCTATGATTCTATGAAATGAGTCATGGTTCAAAATGTGCCTTTCTTTTTTTTTTTTTAAAGCGGGGGAAAACAATAATTCATAAAGGCTATGAAGAAATATTAAGTGTGAGGGAGCGCGTGCCATTTTGACATCAAATAAAATCTTTAGAGAACCCTGAAAATCTGTAAGAGGTGCGTGAACTCACCTCCATCTCTTAAACCTAAGGATGGCTTGTATCGCTGTTGCAAAACTATTTGTGCATTGGCCTGTCTGATCCCTCCCTCCAAACCCTTCTAGAAGAGATGCTCAAAACGGGCTGCAGCCTTCTAGAGGAGTGTGCTGCAAGAGCGAGAGCCCCAGCAGGCACAGTACGAATCGTCTGTGGCATTCGAGCCTCTTTTAACTTTGTACTTTCCTTCCCTCACTAGACAATGTTATCGAAATCCTGGCATTGAAGACCCACGAGGTTGTAATGCAAAGCCATAGGGGAATAGTAATTCTGCACGTCCCTAAGGGTCTCTTTCTGCCAGGAAGGTCTGTGAACACACCCACCCATGTGGTTTAAAATCTCTGCATAGCTGTGGCCAGGTCTGCCTCTAGGTCTGCACCGTTCCCTGCTTCTGCTGTAGTGCCCGCACACATGCTGGAGTTTGTCTTTTTTATTTGCTTATGTGAAACAAACACTTGCGAGCCTGAGCTTCCTTTTCAGCTTAGCTCTTCCTGGAGGGGTCTTTGCTCCTGCCATTTCTCTCAAAGATTCCTGATTTTAGATTTTTCATGATTTAGAACAGCAAGAGCTGTCTTCTCTGGCACATGGGATGAATCAATGTGATTGTTCTTCATGTCCAGGTCAGTGCCCGCCCACATGGTGGATTTGGCTGTGGTTGTGTTTTAGCATCTGTGACAACAAATGCTGCTACAGGTCAACAAACTCTCGGGCTTGGGCATTTGACTCCAGTGGAAAATGTATTTCCTTTTGTGGTTTCCACCAGCTCACACTTAATTTCCCTTTGTCCAAGTGTCACTGATACTCTTGTCACTTCCCGTGTCACTGATGTTAACAGAGTTCTCCAAGAAGCACGGGATATTGTGCCTGCACATACTCCTGCTCACTCTCAGCCAGACTGTGGGCAGCACCAAACACCCAGCCCCCGTGGACCCAGCCAGGCAATGCCAGAGTCCTACCTTTGCAGCACAGCCCTGGCTGCGTGCCCTGGGCTTCTTCAGGGCTTTTTGACCCTGAGGAAGCAGCCACGGACAGGCTGAGCACAAGACAGAGCCCAGCTGACCTTGAAGCTGCCTCCCACAAGCTATAAATACTCCTTTCTTCTCGGTACACTGCGGGAAGAACTGCTCATTAAGAAACAGCAATTCCTTGGTCTCCAGCTCTTCTGATCTCCAGAAGAAACTGCTGGGAAACCTGGGACACCATGCTGCCAGCCAAGCCTGGCAGGAGGACTGTGAGTCTTCCAGCTTTGTAACTCACCCATCTCAGCACTGCTGTGTAGCAGCACCTTTTCCAAAGAGGAGTAGGAGTTGTTGGAGAGGCAGAGGTGGAGGAAGGTCACCACAAGGGTGGACGAGAATGGACACTTTGATGGGATGGCCTGGGTGAGCAGAGGTGAAAGCAAGTCAAGAAAGGAGATGCCTGGGCCATATTCATTAGTTCAGAAACTTGTTAGGGCAGATGATTATTTAACCGCAAGATCAAATGAGGAAAGCGAATCTGCTGACAATTAAACATCAGGTGCCATTGGTTATTTTCCAAAGCAAAAGAGACAGATGAACAATTGAGGCTTGTTCCAAAACACAGTGAAGTCCAGGAGAGTTTTCCTCCAGCGCTGGTAAGCATTGGAGCAGGTTACCAAGCTGATTT